>NC_056737.1:1719385928-1719660928 GCF_019279795.1 Protopterus annectens
ACATTTTCTATGAATTATCTATTATAGTTCATTACTCCACAAAAATTCTACAAATTGATTACCATTTCTGGCAGTGGCAGTTAAGTACAAAACTCTGTTTTGTCTTTGCAGGGAATGATAACCTGAGGTAGTATAGTAATGCCTAGAAACTTCACTGAATTTTGTAACAACTGCATTTTTGCAAGTTAACTTAAAACCCTGCCTTTTCTGAAGTCTGAAATACTTCATGCAGTATCTGTGAATGTTTTTCTTCAGTTTTTGTCTGAATCCATGTCATCAGTGTATTGCAGTATTTTGTCATCATTATGCCGTGGCCTAAGTACACTTGCTAGTGCTTGATGTAAAAACACAGGACTGTTGTGAACCCTTGTGGTAACCCACTCCTTAAATACTGCTGATCCTGGTATATAAAAGCAAACCACCTCTGTGAATCTTCATTTATGCGTATGGCAGAAAATCAGTCAGTTAAATCAGTGACTGAACAGTACTTGCTTTTGCAAATTACTTTGCTGGCCATGTCTGCTGCTCTGGGTACTGTATGCGTTACTTGAGTAGTATATTTATTGACACCCTGTAGGTCTACGACTGTAGCTCTCATCTTTTTTTCTTAACTGCCCACAAAGGTAAATTATGTGGGCTGATACATTTCTTGATTATGCCCTGCTCATCCCATAGTTTTATGCATTTTCAAATTTCCTGTTCTGATTCTTTTGGAGTAGCTCTTTTTTCCGTAATTGGCCACAAAGGTGAATTATGTGGGCTGACACATTTCTTGATTATGCCCTGTTCATCCCATAGTTTTTTTGCATTTTCAAATTTCCTCTTTTGCTTCTTTTGGAGTAGCATATTGCTTGTGATAAGTTGGCATTCCGTCATGTGAAACTATGACTCTCACTCTATTGTGTGTTACCAGACCACAGTTCTGTCTTACTTAGTTCTTGTAAGTATGCATATTGTCAGCAAGTCTTGTTTCTAAACTGGTGTGATAGCACAAACTAGCTGCTTTTGGCACCTGAAATTAATTTGGTGCACTACTGCAGATTTGCTTATCTCTCCACAATATTTTGACAACTAAGTCAACTGTTGCACCCTAGGTGTTTAATTCACCCCCCCCAGTATGGAAGTAGCTATATTAGAAAATAAATTTGAATTATTTTTTCTGGGAGATGTTGTGATTGAGAAAGTATACTTTAGCAGGCTGACAGTGGTATGCTTTTAATGTCAAACTCTCAAATCTTGACTAGACAGTGCTATGTTGAGCCATCTGTAGGCAATTTTTGATCATCACTGAAACTATTGTTCCAACATCTATTAAAACGTTGTCCAGTTTCTGCCCCTCTGCTCATAGTGTTGTAAATGGCCTACCATCAGGTCTCAAGATTAAATATGTCAGGTAGGTAAGCTGATCTGGAGGATCACACCCCTAATCATTTTGAATGTTTTATATAAATGCATTTCTAAAGTAAAACCTGACTGCACTGGATGCACTACTGCTGTAGGTATAACTATTGAAATGACTGCAGCGTGAGTATTTTGAGAAAGCCGGGTAGTGTGTACAGGACTCTGTCTTAACTCAGAAGGTGTTTTGGGGATAGGAACTGGTAGTGGCAGTTTTTCATCTGTCAAAGTATTCTATAGTGGAGGTAATTTTGTAGAGGCTGCATATTAGTATACAGAATTACTTTATTAACTACCCCCTGTGAGGTAACTGCTGATTTCCTGTAGTTACCCTTGGCAGCAAACTGTGTTCTCTGTTTAGTGTTATTTTGTATGTTTTCCCTCTGCCATTTGCTTATTCTTCCTTGTCTGGTATTTCAGGCACCACCTTTTGTCATGTCCAGGCTGTTTGCAAAATAACATGTCATGCCTAAAGAGGTAGAGCTGAAGCCTCTCTCACTTTACATGCATTTTCACTTGCATGAACTACTTTTGTTTAATGATCATTTGTGCAGTTTCTTGTACACTTATTGCTTTGCTGACTACATTGAGATTAATGTGATTATCTTGTATCCGTTGTAAAAGGGATTCTGTCAAGTCTGCAACTGTATCCATAGTGAAGGTGGTGTGCTTGGAGACATTTTCTATTGTCCTTCTAGAGATTTTCTATTGTCTTTCTTTGAGTGGTCAGGTCAGTGAAAAATAAAGAATAGTATTCTGTATGTGTCTGTTTCCTATACTCACTAAATTTTCACCTAGAGAGGATTTTTGTCAGAGGACCTTTTGGATACTTACGTGTGTTCAGCTGACTGAGGCCTGATGTTATCTCACTGGCAGTGAATGATGATGATGATGAGAATAATAATCATAATGTAACTAAACATCAGTATTCAGATATTGTAGCCTAAACTATATGGGTTATATTCCTGCCAAGGTTATAACAGCTGGCCTTCTTACAAAACTTCAGGGCACTTTCCATGTGCCAGTCTGTCAGGCAGCTCAAGCTGAACTGACTGAAAGACAAGTTTGGGTGTCGAGCCTTTCAGAGCTTTGCTGCTGCTGAGAAGAGTAAGCCCCTCTAAGGATTTAGAGAGTCGATAGTTGGCTTGGTGCTGTTCCTTTGCTGGGCAGATAAGTTCCTTGGTGGGGGGAGGGGAACTTCCATTTTCTAAATATTGTTTGTTTCACTGCTTTCACTTTCAGGAACATTATTTTAAAGGTATGAGTTTTGTGTTTTAATGAACTGCCATGAGACTGTATTGTACTTTTAAACGGAGGAGCTCTTTTTTTCTTGTCAGTTTAAAATTTGTGTCAAGTAACTGAAAAACATTTTTTGTGGAGAAATTGTTTATTTTACTTTTGGGGGGAGCTGGCAAAGTGTTTTAAAGTGTTTTTTACTGTGTTTTTCTTTGAAAAAGTGAAGCAGTTATGTAGTTTTTGCTGGCATTTGCTGCTACTCTTCCTTGGGAAAAAGGCACCATTTTAGGCTTGACCATGGAACAAACTACTGGTCCCATGGTTGGTTCTTCTCCAACCACAAAAAAAAGTGAAGCAAACATCCTTTGCAAGCACAGCAGGCTAACAATTTGCATCAGCTGCAAATGAGTGAGACTGCTTACAGCCATTTGTTTTATCTCAGACCACTCATCTTCTACCCAGGATTCCTGTGGTGTACTACCTACAACCACTATGGACTGGGGTTAGCCATGTCCTGTATGGCTATTGGGGTCCCCTGAGATGAGAAGGAAGAGCCACTGATGTCAGTCCTGGGAGAGAGAACAGGGAAAGCTTCCCTGATGTTTCAGAATTCTTTGCCCATCACTAGGGAAGCTGCTACTGCCATTATTAACACATTTGGCTCTATTTTTCCTGTCAAAAAGAAACAAAAGGAAAAAATCCTCTCCAAAGCCAAGAAAGAATAGACGAAACAGTCCAGAAAGACACTCACTAGTGTAAGTAAATTAGAGAGCTGGTCAAATATGCCAAACCAACTGAGAGGCAAAGATGGCTTCCCAGGTGAAAGATAGTCATAAGGCTTTTTTTTAGTTATAATTGTAACCTCAGGGGAAACTCATAGCATTGTGGTGACTTAATCATGAGTGGCAACACTTACACCCAGCCTGAAACTATAGCAAACCTGATGGCTGACAAGTTTAATTCAACCCTCCCCCCACATCATCTCCTACCACATCCAAAGAAATATCCACAACCATCCTCCTACCAGTCATTATGAGGGAACAGGTCCTTACAGCATTCACTAAAGCCAAAAACACAGCCTCCATGGGTCCTGACAACATTCCAGGATGCTTTTTAAATACCTTAAAACAGAATCTATCAGGGCCACTAGAAACCCTCCTCAACCACAGCCTCTAGACAGGTTGTACCCCAGAGGAGTGGAGGACTGTAACAGTCATCCCTCTTCACAAGGTGGCCCATCAACTGACCCAGGGAACTACAGACCCATAAGCTTGACCAGTCTTATCTGCAGGCCCATGAAGAGAATTATAATGGACCTGATCAGTAACAACGTAGGAAATCACCAAACTCTGGACCAGATCCAATTTGGCTTTGTCAGAGGGAGGTCTTGCCTGCTGAATCCGATCAACTTCTTCGCGAAGGTCATCTGGGTCATGGATGAGGATAAAACAGTATACACTGCTTATGTAGATGTGGCTAAAGCTTTCAACATAATTCCTCAGTCAGGGATCTTAGATAAACTTACTGAGCTAGGCATAAACCCCTTCATTGTCAGGTGAATAGCAAACTGGCTCACTGATAAGAACACATCGCCCAGATAGGCAAATTCACTTCTAATAAGAAACGTGTTACTAATGGTGTCCCACAGAGGTCATTGTTGGAACTTGTCCAGTTTGGTATATACTTTTGTGAAGTGAAGGCCAATGTTGGGGCCTCTGGCTCTCCAAGTTCACCAATGACTGTAAGCTTAGAGCAACCATCAAATCCCCAAACAATGTTGACGTCCTAGAAACATGCCTAAAATGACAAACGACTGGTACCAAAAACCATGGTCTGAGACTAAAGACTAAAAAATGTATAATCATACCCTTTGGCAAATCAGATATCCTTGCAAATTATAATATTGATAACACACCCCTAAAAGTAGACCCAGTGGTGAGAGATCTAGGAACACAGATGGATAGTAACCTAAACTTTGACCAGCAAGTAGCTACAGTAGTGAGGAAATCCTGTGTGGCTCAACTTATAAGTAAAGACATGGTGTCATGGTCAAAGAAAGTCATGGTGCCATTGTACTTGGCCATCATCAAACCCATAATTGAGTACAGTGCTCCCTTCTGCACGTACCTAACCAGGCACTTACTCCAACTGGAGCAGCCCCAGAGGTTTGTCAATAAAAAATAAATAAATAAATTACAACCACAAGGCACATGTCTTAAGTAGATCGACTAAAGGCAATTATCCCTTTTCTCTGTCTCGTATCGTTTATTGAGAGGTGACTTATGCCTGACTTACAAGGCATTCTGTGATCCAGCTCTGGTGAAAATGTTACATAGTCTTAAGAAAAAATATATAAGGTTTATATGTTCCATGGACCTGAACCTTATTTGTGACTCTAACAGAACTTGCTGGAGAGACAGATTTGTACCCAAAGGCTACCTTATCTGTGGAATAAACTTCCAATCTTTGTAAAACAAAGCCTGTCCCTCACTCTCTTCCAAAAGAGTTTGGATAAATAGATGGGGAACCATAAATTTACTCCTGGGGTAAAATGACTCAGGGCTCCAGCACCCAAAGACCCACTACCCCAGTACTATTCCATCCCATGTCTGGGGAATTGAGATATAATATTGTCATATACTGGGTATTATTAGCTAGGCTTGTAAAGGCTGTTGATTCATTAGCCTAGTGATCACTTATGAACCTATGAATATAATGCAGCCTTTAACATGTTACCTCATCAAGCACCTAAACCAGCTTCAAAGACGCTAAATAAATAAAATTATGCAATGACCATCAAGTTTTTGTCTCACAAACCATGTCTAATCCTACTGTATTTTGTATTGTATTCTGTATCCCACTGTATTTTGTATTGTTGGAGCTTTTCTCCCCGGGCCTCCACTGAAAATGGGCTCCTTGGCCCAGTGGACTTCCCCAGTCATCAAACTGGAAATAAATAAATAAAACGCTACTAGATCTCACTGCTCTTTGTTATTCAATAGACTAAAAGATCTTTTGCTCTTCTCATTCTCATGTAGACTCCTGTGGGGGAGATCTCTGTTTGGATTTGTGTGCTATGCTATGAAGGACTCTGCACTCTTTGAACTCCTTCACCTAAATAGAACAAATAGTAAAACAAGCACCCATTCTAGAGATTTAAACCTGCATTATTGCATCAACAAAACCAGACAGCATGACACATACCTAGGCCAACATATACCCTCTTTGTAGAGTATGTTGCATTTCCCCATCAGTCTTCAAAAAGCAGTTTAGGTAGCTGGATGGGTGATCTCAGATTTTTACCAGGAATATGTGGAAAAAGTCTATGTAATGGGGACACTGCTAGTTTCCTACTAGTACTTGGTGATATTGAGTTTCTCGATGGTCTGTTTTGGCCATAAGCCTAAGAAGACCATATGAACAAGGATCAGTAAAGGATTCCCTGGTCAGTACATGTTACTAACATATTTAATGAATGATCATTATCTTACAAGTACAATACAGAGTCATTCTAGTGTTGTACTGGCAATAAAGCCATTGTAATATAACTCAGAAGTGTGCGTGGTTCAGCAGGCAGCCTTTGGTGCTCGAAGATCAGAAAGCTAGGGTTTTATTCCGACAGCAGGTATTTAGATTTCTTTCCCAGTGTTGACACTGCAGTGCATCATAAAGCGACTGCTGCACTCCTTTGTGTGCCATCCTTCGGATGAGATATTAAACCAAAGTTTTCATCTGCCTCAGTTGGTGGTAGCTCAATTGGATGTCAAAGAAGATCCCACTGCATTTATTGAAAAAAGAGTAAAAGACGTTACCCCACTTCATTGGCCAAATTTCTCATAGTCAGTATAATTACCAACTCAGATCTCCCCTTAAAAGAGGACACTGTTCTACTAGGACTAAGCCAGTCAACAAAGAGTAAATAAAGTGCCATCTTGAATGCACTGGTTGCATGTCATGTGCCTTGTGCCTGCAACCATGTGAACATATTCTTTAATCAGTGCTAAGAATTGCATGCTACTTTGTAGTGTCAGGTTTATTCTTCCCAGTCTGAGACTGAGGAGATGTACCCTCCATACAGTTCTGTAACTACAGCAATTACAGTAGTGGAAAACAACAGGACAGGATCTCTGCCTGCAGCTGTAGCAGCAAACAGCCAAGAGCAGCAAACTGAAGCTGAGTGAATGTGAAGAAAGGGATTGTGGGACAGACAGTAACTTGTGCCCACTTGATAAAGAACCGGTGCTTCAAAACTGTGCGACTCTCAGCAAGTGTCTTAACCTGACACTGCTTTTAAGTCATCCTTAAAAAGGAAGATGCGTGTGTGGGTAAGGGGGGCTCACCTGGATAAAAAAAAAAAATACAGGTAATTAGGAGGCACCTGTATGGAGACCAAAAAGTGGTGCTTAACACAAAGCAGGTGATACTAGGTAGTACTTCTGTATACTAGTGCTGAATTATCCACCCAAGTTAACTATGAAAAGGGGATACCTAAAATAAATGTAAATGATCACCTTTACCACTAACAGAATGTAGATGGAATATGATTAAATAACAGATGTTGCACAGTATTGCTGCATATCCTTTGTAACAACTGTCTGCATAGAAGGAGTATCAGAAGACTGTGGGTTTTATTCACACCCTAGGTACTTGGTTTTATTTTCTAGTACTGACACTGCAGTGCAGCATATTGAATGAGAGTGTGCTACACTGCTGTGTGTGCCATCATTTGGATGAGCCCTAAACATGAGGAGCCCTTGGACTGAATTGGTAGTAGATGTGGATGTTAAAGATCCCACTGCACTTATCAGACACTGTAGAGGTCTTTGTTAAAATCATGAGTATCACATGCAAAATTTAATACTTAAAATGACCATATCATTGAAAAAAAATCTGTCATTGTTAACGCAAATCAAAAGCTATAAAATAAATAGACTCCTCCTCCCAAACTTTTTTGCTCCAATGTCCTGTCCAAATTTCTCTAGTCAAGGTAAATACTATATTGGATCTCCCCTGAAGAGAGGCCTGCTGGGTCTAACCAAATCTCCAAAGCATAAAATGAACAAATAAAGTAAAAATAGCAGGGCAGACAGGTGGTCTCTCTCATTCCCTTTACTTACCTTTTTTCCTTTGAGGAGTGGAAAACAAGCAGAAGTAATGTCTGTGCGTCTACTCTTATGTAAAAGTTTTTGTAATCCTTAGCTGTTTGCCATAGTAGCTAAACAAAAGCCAAAGGATGAATGTAGAAGTAAAGTTTAAATGCCAGTCATCAGTGGCATTACGTTCTCATAATTTGGCATACCTTCGGTTACTTAACAAAAGGTCACTATGACAACATTGCTAAATCACCATAAACAATTTTAAACTAAAGATTGGGGACAGAAAGTCCAAGGGCATGATCACAAATTACTGAAATGATACAGTGTCTCAGACAACATGAGATCTGTGCAAGAAAGATCCAGCCAGACTAGAGTTTTAGCTGTGCAATACCATAAAACCTCCTATAGAGGAGGCCCATGGAATATTTGCATAGCAGTGGTAGTTTTGTTGCCTCACAGCAAGAGGTTCTCCCATTCGATTCTCGGCTGGAGTGCGGGGAGTGCCTTCTGTGTGGAGTCTGCATGTCCTCCCCGCGGTTGGGTGGGCAGTCGAAAGACATGCGTAAATGGGAGTGCCTTCGTTGAAGGTTGAACGTCGAGCTGGCACCTCGGCGTTTGTGAAAATCTACTGCCAATCATTAGTGGACCGGAGTTCTGCTGTGGCGACCTCTAACCGGGAAAAGCCAGAAGACAACAACCCGTTAAGGACATACCAGTGTTTTAGCTACATGGCTTCTGAATGCCCATGACTTTCTACTTTTTAAGTGTTTACGGGTACATTCAAGTCAATAAAGCCAAACCCCACGAGCTATAGACATGCATGTTTCTGCCTTTCTTTGACCTCTTCAGTACGTGAATGCACCCATAAAGACTTAAAAAGTAGCAGGCATTCTGAAGCTATGTACTGTAACTGAAACACTGGTATGTCCTTATGGTGCTATTTGCTTATCTCTTATGGTGCTATTTGCTTATCTCTTATGGCCTGCCACTACAGGAGGTTTAAGGTTTTACACAGTGAAGATTCTAGCTTCACTGGGTTGGTCTTGTAGTTTTTACTATATGGCTATATATATGGCTATATTTTCTGTGTGATCATTTTTCCCTTTAATTTGGATGTTATTTGGGATATTTTACGGGCACCCTAATGTTTATGGACATCAGGCTTAATTTTAAGCTCTGTTTCCAAAATCAATTTATGCTGTACTTACTATGTCAAAACCAAAATGTGCATGTCTGCTGCTAGTGCAGTTTGGCTTTATTGGCCTAAAGTACCCATAAAGGCTTAAAAAAGTAAAAACTCATGCATTCAGAAGCCATGCAGTTGAAACACTGGTAAATCCTTAAGGGGTCATTTGTATATATCCCACTGGCCTCCAGTACAGGAGGTTTAAGGTTTTACACACTGAAGAGGAAAATACACTGCATACAAAATATAACATTATTGAATGTAGGTGCTTTCATCCAACCTTTAAGAGGACTTTGCCAGAATAATTTCACTTTATAAAACGTTTTAAAACTTGTGAAACAGTCACATTGCAAACAGTCTATAGACCATTCATGTCTCAACATAAGAAACATTTGAGAAAATTGGTGTCCTTGCAGTGAAAACAGAACCAATCCAATGAAGTAATACTGAACATGTAATTTCAACAGCAGCCACATTGAAATAAAATGGGCAGATTATGAGAGACGTGGGAGGTAGGTTACTATATAAGGAACAGACTAAGGTAACAGAATGTAAGTTGTTACATTTTACGTTCAGATCTGACTATGAATTTTATGTTTGTGAAATTTCACTCTTAAGTAAAAGGCTTCCATTTATTCCTAGTAAGTGGGCAAATACTGCGGAAACACCAACTGCTTTGAAAGTATGCATATGGCAGTTAAATTTAATTTTTTTTAATGACTTCATTGTAATGAGAAAATATTGGCACATGCATATGTAAAAGAGCTGATTTTTACTATATTAGTACTCCTTTATTGATTGTTTTTGAAAACACCAGAAACACCAGTGTTGTGGATATTAGAACATTGGTTACTGCACCAAGCAAATATAAAAATGTAGGCTTTGTAGCATGATGGAAGAAAGAAAAGTATGTGACAGTGTAAGAAATAAAAAAGAATTTAGATACATTGAAAGCAGACGAAGAAGGGAAGCCTTGGTAAATCATGAAAATAGCTAACTCTGTAAAGGCTGTTGATGAGCAGTTTTTGAATGATAGTTCAGCATATAAAAATGTAGAACAGTGAAAGATAGTTCAGCATATAAAAATGTAGAACAATGAAATGGTCTCTGTCTTTTTAAAAAGAATGACACAGAGTCATATTCCAAAATACTTGCTATCTGTGTTAAGTGACTTATTCCTTTGTAAAGCCTATCTATAAATCAGGCTTACACCAGAGTATGTTACTTATGCTGACAGCAAGTCTTTTGTAATTGGGCTTATTGTGATAACTGACTTGTGTGGTGTTGGCAAGGTTTCAGATAATATATTTAGCTTTTTAATTGCTAACAAACCCAAAACTTCCTAATTTTCTTAGTACCAAAGCTGCATTTTAGCATGTGAGTGCCTCCTTTTGATCTACAGTAAGGGCAGATTGTTATAAAACAGACACCATTTTCCGAAGAAAAAAATAAATCCAGTAGTGCAGAAAGTGAGCACAGTTACTAAAGATTCATTTTGCATTTTTTGCAGAAATGAAAGAATTAGAAATACACTGAAGTGTATCTTTTGTAAAGATGAATGAAGTCTTTGTATTTGATCATTCCTCATAAAGCAGGCTTGACATTAGTTGAAATAGAGTTATTGGAACATGAAAACTTTGATAAAGATGGAATTTAAACCATCTCTGTACTATGTTTAGTTTTAGAAAACTGTTTTTATGTTTAATGGTAAGAGAAAAATGTGGACTGCCATAGGAGCTGCAATGCCCTCACCCCCACGTTTTGCTAGCTTAGTAATAGACGAATGGGATCCCATAGATTTTATAGCTCCATTCAGTTTTACTGTCATTCTATTGACAACTTACTTTTAATATGTGAGTGACTGAAGAATTATTTAATGGGTTTTTAGTTATGTAAACATTCTGTGAATTTTTAAAATTTAAAGTAAGCAAAAAAAGTGGTTATTTAGTTTTTAGTAGTACAATTAGAGCCAATAATATTATTTCAAGTGAGGTACACAGAAAGGAAATGATTTTTATTCTAATGCAAACCCCAAGTGGTTGAAGGGCAATGTAGTTAAAAGTATATTCACATGAGTTTCAAGATTAACAACTGAGGATGTTGAATGCAATGGTACAAAAGAAGAATAGAAAAATGTTTTTATATAAAAGTCATCCAACAGAAATTATTAAAAAGAAATTAGAAGAAATAGACATAAGAGAAATATTGAGCTGGTTAATGAAAAAAGTGAGAGAGAGACTGAAAATTTTGACATTTGTAAAATAGCATTGCATTATTCCATCAGTAATGATCAAATCAAAGAGATTTTACAAAATAACTGGAACATATTGCAGATGTTAAAGAGAAAATAAGGGAGTACCTCAGTAATATGCATGAGTTTAGAAAGATTGCTTTTAAGCAACTGTTTTTTTTTTCAAAAACATTATTTTGTTTTCATTATAAACATATGCAAATGTACATAAGTACAATAAAACAATAAAACTATTTACAATATTTACATTTATTCAAGATAAACAATCATGAGAAGTTATCAGTATTTGTTCAAAAGGTTTTCCAATTTTTGCCATGCTACTTTTTATTAGTAATGTTATGAGTTCTATAACAAATGGTTTGCAGTTCTTTTTTACAAACTGTTGCTAAATTAATAAAATCTTTAAACATCAAATCTTGTTTACTTTTCCAGTTCAAAGTAATAACTTTTCTGGCAATTGCAAGAATTGACCAGAGTAACTGAATCTGAGATTTAGGTTTTACATTAGGTATAGGAACATTGAATAGTATTAGTGACTTAAAGCATTTACAAAATATCTGAAGTATTTCCAGTATTGAACAATATTTCTACATTCAATGAACAAGTGAACCCAGTTGGCCTCTAGTAATTCATCACATTTCCAACATTTACTTTCACTGTTTTTGAGTATAAGATTTACTTTATGTGGAGTATAGAAACTCCTGTTCATAAATTTCCATGTATACAATCTCCAATATAATGAAGAAGAGGTACCATACGCAGAATTCAGTAACAGTTTTTTGGATTCATACATAGTAATTCCAAAAATCTGAGTTAAACTTTAGAGTGTCTTCTCTTAGTATCTTCTAGATAGGTAAGATACTTAATTTTTGATTATTTGTCTTTTCAAGACATCTAATAAACAGCTGAATCAAACTAGGTATAGATTTAGTCTCTAGGTTGATTGATACTCTCATTTTGTTTTCTATAAGCTGCCGTAATGAGTGTATAAACAACCAACTGTCTTGACTATTATCAAAACTACATAAAAGAGAGTTTAGTGGTTTAATACACTTATTTTCAATAAACTGATGGCAGAATATCAAGTTATCTTTTTGCATCGGATTGATGTTGAAAGAATCTAGGCAATCAGGGGAGTATGCTGCAGGGAATATAAGAAATTGTATAATGTTATAATTACAGTCAATTATATTTTTAAAGTTATTAAATATTTGATTAATGCCATAAGAAAAATGATCAAACTTCTTATTAAATAAACCAAATTCATGTAAAAGCCAATGAACTCTACTTATTCCATATTGTTCCTTAAATTGATTTTTTATAGTAAGCAACTGTTTTTGATAACTTCAGAACACAAAAGCTTTTAGCACAAAGGCTTGAGCAACAGAAAATAGAAAGAACTGTTGCCAAGCTTTGGGAGCCTATAACAAGGAATATAACCAGAGATCCTATAGAGGTATTAGAAGTATTTTGGAAATTTTATGAAAATTTGTAAAAAGTTGAAAATGTGGAACTCAAGAAAAAGTCTAAATGGATATGTTTATGGAAGAATTTGAATATGCCAAGATTAGAGATAGATGAGACTCCATTATTAATAGCTAAGATGAGATGAGATAAAAATGCTGTATAAACAATCTACTTGAAAGTTTCAAGGAATCAATGGGATTCCTGTAGAAGTTTGGAAGCTAGGAAGGAAGAAAGTGATAAAGATGTGGAAGGTTTTGTTTAACATTATTTTAAAAGGAGGAGAAGCACCAATATCCTGGAAGAAATCTATGGTGGCTATGATACCTAAGTAATTTAAAAACATCAGATCCAGCTTCATATAGGCCCATTTCATTTCTAAACCTTGACTGTAAAGTGTTTGTCTTTAATGAGTAAAAGAATGGCAAAGGTGATAACAAAATTAATAGATATGGATCAGTATAGTTCTGTGGAGGGGAGATAAACATTTGACAACAGTAACAGAAGAATGATGATCCAGAGGGAAGCAGAGTGTAAGAAAATACCACTGTTGTTGGTGGATACTGATGCAGAGAAAGCATTGAACAGAGTAACCTGAGATTTTATGAGTAGGGCAATGGAAGCATTTGCATTTCCTGATACAGTAATAAGTTTAATTAGGAGGATATATGAGGGATTGGAGGCAAAAATTAAAGTTCCTGTCTGATAAGTTCTGTTTGAACAGAGGAACCAGGCAGGGGTGTCCTCTTCCCCCTTTATTTGTGTTAAATTTAGAACCTTTGGCAAAGAAAATAAAGGGATCAGAAATTCAAAGATATAATTGTTATGGTGATCAAAAAGTACCTGATAAAACAAGAAAAGGCCATTTCAGTGTTGTAGAATATTCCCAAACAGTTTCAAGTCTTTTCAGGATACAAAATGAATGAAGATAAAACAAATGCATTTTCTGTAAACTATGTACCCACACATAAATTGGTTCAACAATACCCATGTTTATGGGGATATGAGAAAATGTACTTAGGAGTATGGGTTAAAAATTATTCTGTTATGGCAGCTAAGGATATGTGGGAAGAGACTAAACAAAAGATAATACAAAAATGAGAAAATAGAAGCTGTGTTTTATGGATAACAAGATACAAGCAGTGAAAATGTTTTAATCCCTTTAGTTTTATTTACAGGTCAGATATATTCTTTCAACCAGAGGAGAAGTTGTGGTTAAAAATTATTAAAGAGTTGACAGATTTTATCAGGGAGGGGAAGAGGGCAAGAGTCAAATGGGATAAGGTGATCCTTCCAATAGCTCAAAGTGGTTTGGGATTACCTGATTTGAATGGATATTTCAGAGCTACACCGTTAAAACTCCTATAAATGGCACAAGCAGGAAGCTATAATTCAAAGTGGAAAGGAATGGTGGTGATGAAACAGGGAGAAAGCTCAAGAAATAAGGAAATACTAGGATTTTGGATGCAGATCCTTAAGGAGGATAACAATAACCATACAAAATATATTCATAAGGCAGCAGAAAGTATTCTAAGAACTAAGCCAACATGGGAAGGGAGAAAGGTGATTCTTTCGATAGAGATGACTGCAGTCAGGGGTACAGAGAATTGATAGAGGAAGCTGGTATTTACTAGAGGAAACTGGCAAAGTACCAAGTTATTGGGAGCAAATAATTAGAGAGGGAGTGATAAAAGAATGGGAAGAGGCCACAGATACCTTTGGACTGCAGACTAGAAATTGTCTTCCCTATCAAGAATTGATATCGGAGCTTAGGTAAAGAGAAAGGAATAGGGGACTCCTACGTGAAAGACCAACACTGGTAGAGTTTTTAGCAGAATCTAGAAAAAAGCTGCTATTAAACAGGGATAATTAATAGGGCATATAAAATATTGCATAACTACAGGAATCAGTCAGAGGAGGTTATAAAGTATTGGGAAGAGAGACTGGATAAGCAATTCACAAAAAATGGACGGATGTATGTGTTTCTTCCAAGTATGCAACAGAGTTTAGAAAATTTAGGATTTTTGCTTGGAAGTATCTGCACATGTATTTTTATACCCCACACAGTCTCAAAAGATTTTTTTTACTCAAGTAAATTGCAAATGCTGGAGTTGTGATGGGAAAGAAAGATGTAATTGGGAGCATATTTTTTGGGAGTGTAATGAGTTAGTAGACTTTAAAATTCCCCATGCAAACTATCAGAATTACTGGGTGAGGAAATTGGAGTAACTGAGGAAATTATTTTTTTTTGAGCTGTGATACAAAATCTGAATTGCCTAGACATAGTAAGGCCTTGCTCAATTTATTTCGGGTGGCTTACAAAAAAGCAGTCGCTAGAAAATGGAAGTCAAAGTTTAAGCCAACTGTACTGGAAGTAGTGAAGGTAGTCACAGAGATAAAAGAACTGGAAGTGGGATCTTTGGAAAAAATGTAGGAGCAAATTACATAGAAAATGGGAACTGTGGGAACACTACATGCAGGATAATGTTGAATAAAGAAAAACATGCAGAATAATGTTTTGGAGCAGGAATAAGGTTTAAGGGAGGGCAGGAATTTAATGAGCTATGTCGTGTTCAATTGACAGTGACTGTATAGAAGAAGTATGCTTGCAACTGAAAGTATGCTAAATGTTTGTTTTCATTTATATAAATGTATGATTGCCTATATCACTTATGATATAGGCAATCTTACATTTATATAAGTGCATGATTGCCTCTATCGTAAGTAAAAATTCAATAAAGATGTTTTTTGTTTTAAAAAAAAAAGAAATAGAACTTGTTGATGGCTAATCAGGCACTTGGAGCTAGTTGGAGGCATTCCTAAATTATGTAAAAGAAAGGCAATAATTTCAAGTGTATATTAATGCACAAAAATATTAAGAATAAGGGAGTGTTCAAATGTGGATTGTGTAAATTCTGTAGCTACACAATTAAAGGTTTATTTTGTAATTAATAACATGGACAGCAGGTATTTCACAGATAAACATTTTATGTGTAATTCCCAAACCTGGTTTATTTTACAAAATGTCAAGATTGTCAGGCATCTTGTATAAATAAGACAAAAAAGTTATTATTGTGTATCAAGGACTACTTGTGTTGCATGAATGCAAAATATTGTTACAGTGCTTTGCAAAGGAAGATTTTGAAGTGTGCCTTATGCAAAATGTTTTTATTCAGTGCTATAGAAAGTGTTAAAAAGGGTGGTGACACAGGAAATGTTTTGAACAGAAAGATTGTGTCACTTTCACTTTGGTGCTTACTTCGCAAAAGAGCTTAGTGAAGTAGCCAGCATTAAGCCTAAATCAAAACCTGAAAGTGAGGAACTTGAGTTTTTTCATAAAAAATTTTGTTTACAAACTTACTGAAGGTTACTGAAGCAGTGGATGAGGGGGAAACCAGTGCACACTGCAAAAGTATTCAACACCATCCCATACTTAGGGTTATAGATGACCATCCAAACAGTTTCTTAATCAGTATGTAACATTTTGTATAGCAAACTGGCTCGCAGCTAGAACCCAGGAAATTAGCGTGGGCTGCTATACCTCCTCCAAAAAGACTGTCTTAAGTGTTTTACCTCAGGATTCAGTCCTTAGAACACATCTCTTTGGCATTAATTTCTTGGAGGTCAAAGTTACTATTAATGTTTTATGGCTTATGAAGTTTGCAAATGACTGTAAACATGGTGTCATCATAAACTCCCCAGAGGACACCAAGATCTTCCAATAGGGCCTTTCCCAAACCTAAAACCATGGACTAAAACCAAATGCCAAGAAATGAAAAATAGTATCCTTTGGTGAACAAGTCCCTTGTAACTAACACACTGACAACACACACCCCTAAAAATTTATCCCGTGGTTGAGGACATGGGAACCTATGTAGACAACATACTGTTCTGTGATCACTTTGTATCTATGATTGTAAAAAATTCTTTGTTATTTCTCAGATTATTGCTAAGGGTGTGGTGTTCAGGTCCAGGGGGTATGGTAATTTCTGCTGTATTTCACGCTCATTAGGGCTATTATTTAGTGTAATGCCACTTTACTGTGTACCTGTATAAACCTTTGGCACAACTTGAACACCCAAAATGCTTTCTTATTAAGAAAATCAAGGGCCTGGATAATAAAAAGTGTTCATACAGTGTCAAAGCCTGTCGCTCTTCTCAGTCTCATATTGGATGTTCTTCGTGTTTCACTGTTGCAGTCATCACATTTAGGTTATCTGCTTGCAGTAGCCCTCAGTCGGCCTGATTAACAAAGTCTTGGGTCCTGCGTCGGTTGCTGTCCCATCTTCCATGATGTCAGGTAGTCAGGGATATAAAGCATGCAGCCAACGCCATTAAATCAGTCTTTCTTGCCGTGTGGTGCCCGAAGCAGAAGCAGCTCACAAGTGCCAGTCGGCCAACTCCTGAAATTTTCATTTTCGAGTTTCAGAACCAAAGTCTTCAACTAAGCAAAGTACCCCGTTGTGGAAACTTTTTCTTGCTCTAAACCGATGTCAGTAAAAGTCAGTAATTGTATTTCTTGTGGAAAGCAAATACCTCATAAAGATTTTCATTCATACTGTATTCCTTGCCTAGGCCCTGACCATGACGTACCTCGCTGTCAGTTTTGTACCTTATTTAAACAATGAACTGTTTGTCTTCGGTATATTTATGCTTCTAAATTTTTTGGTACTCTGTTCAATTATCCAGATATGGCTTCGGTAAGCCACCCGACTACCGACATTCCAAAAAAAAAGCAAAGATAAAGGCAGAGACAGACTGCATAGGTCCAAAGCTGCCGACGACGCTTCTCCTAAGCTAGTCGCCAGTTCGACGGTACTCAGTGAGGCACTTTCGCAGCCCATGATACCCACTACTTCAGATTCGCAGGCCTCTACTGACATGCATTCAGAGTCCGGTATGCCGTGAGATGCTTCAACTGTGGACCCTGCGGATGTCTCTACCTTGGATGGGTCCGGAGTCACTGTGCAGGCACCGGCTTCTGAGGGTGTATTCAGGCCTACTGACTTGCATATTAAACCAATGCCATCTTCTTCTTCAAGGCCTAAAACTCGATCCATGCCTAGAAAACCGACGCCCAGACCGCATGGTCAGGCCTCTATGTCTGAAAAAACAAATATTCCAAAAAGAAGGCACAAATGATAAGAATGGCTGAAGACCTTATTGCTTTAATCAGGGGAAGCCAGCCTTCCTCCTCTAAGAGACCTAGCACTGAGTTTGCTTATAATTCTTCTGATCAGGATTCTGAAATTTCTGTTTTATTTGATGACCAGGATTTACCCTTATCTACCTATGAGGATTCTGATGCAGAGGACTCTATTCCCTCTGCTTCCCCTCCAGAGGATTTATCTTTTGGTGAAACCTTGCATACTCTTAGGGAGCATTTTCATTGGGAAAGCCAGGATTACTCTGACTCTAAAAAGAGACTTGGGGATTTTGTACTCCTGCCCAAACACAGGCCTTTAGCTATCCCCCCTGTACTGGACATTGTTGATGATGCCTTTTCGGCATCTTGCTTGGCCCCTGATTCTTTACCTCCTGCTCCCAGAAAACCTGATAGATATTACAGGGTTCCTGATTCTCACAAGTTCCTTTTTAAAAATCCTATTGCGGATCCTGAGACCATTTCACAGGGACCCAAAGGCATTAAGGCTACTACTGCCAAAAATCCTACCCCCTCTGATAGAGATTCCAGGGTGCTGGATAGATGGGGTAAGAAGGTATACACTTCTGCAACCATGGCCATTAGGGCCTTAAACTGCCAGTTTCATATGTTAAAGTATCAGCAGCATATTATTGGATTTTTTATAGGTTCATAGGTTCATACTAGGCTATCTGCCCTAGGGCATTTATAAGCCTAGCCAGAATGTGTTTGGCTTTCGCCACCCATTTTAAATTTATTTTGCTATGCCCTTTTTCGAGGTTAGTATACTGTGCCTCTGTCTAACAGTGACACAGAAGTGATACCCGGGGTAAACCTACGATCTCCCATCCACTCATCAAGATTCCTCTTGAAGAGAGTCAATGAGGGACTCTGCCTAACCTGGACTGGGATTTTATTCCAGAGTGAAGGGAGCCTCTGGATTATGAATCTGTCCCTCCAGCATGTCCTATTTATTTCAGTGCTGAGGTTCAAGTCTCTCGAGCACGTAGCTCGATGGGATTTAGATTTTCTGAGGTGCAGCATGTCCATTAATTCCGGGTTGGACATGGCTTTATACGTCAGGCACAGATCACCTCTGAACAGGCGGTATGCCACTGAGTAGAGCAGGAGTTTCTTTAACCAGGCAGCATATGGCATCTGTTTTAGCCCCTTGATCCTCTTGGTGAGGTACTTTTGGGGTCTTTCCAGTTGCTGCAGGTGTCTGGTAAGGTACATCCCAAAAGGGGCATTGTACTCAATTATGGGCCTGATGAGGGATGAGTAAAGAGGCACGATGACGTCCCCTGATCTAGATGTGAATCCCTTCATGATTAGGTGGGCTATATAAAATGTTTTTCTAACCACTTTGGCCACGTGGTTGCCAAATGAGAGATTGCTATCAACTTGGGTCCCCAGGTCCCTAATTACTTCTGTACTTAATGGATTACCACCTATGTGGTAATTTGTGGGCACTTTGTTTTTGACAAAGGGGATGACTATACACTTTTTGGCATTTAGCTTGAGGCCATGGCTCTGGCACCAGTTGTCTGTTTCTATGAGGCCCTTTTGGAGGATGCTTGTATCAGCTTGAGAGTAGTTTATGGCACCCAGTTTGCAGTCATCTGCGAACTTGGTCAGCCACAGTCCTTCCGTGTTGGCCTGTACCTCCGAGAAATATATACCGAACAAGAGAGGTCCCAGGACTGAGCCTTGTGGGACACCACTTGTAACTGGTTTGGAGTCTGACATGGCTCCAGCAATTCTAACCATGTGGGTTCTGTCCTTGAGCCAGTTTGCAACCCATCTAGTGACATAGGGGTTTATATTTAAGCTGGTGAGCTTATCTATAATGCCGAGTGGGGTATTGTATCGAAGGCTTTTGCGAGGTCCAGGTAGGCTGTGTGGACCACCTTCTCCTCGTCAATGGCCTTGGTGACTGTTTCAAAGAAATCAACCAGGTTTAAGAGGCAGGATCTGCCCTTAACAAAGCCGAACTGGGTAGGATCCAGTGTCTGTAGGTCCCCAATATCTTTATTTATGAGGTCCATGATGATCCTTTCCATAGCTTTGCAGACCAAGCTAGTCAGGCTTATGGGCGATAGTTTCCAGGATCCGTTGAGGCACCAACTTTATGGAGAGGGACCACTGTTGCTGTACGCCACTCTTTGGGCACATATCCTGTAGTAAGGCTGAGATTGAACAGTAGTTTTATGTTTGGGTTTAGCTCTTCTTGGAGTTCATGTGGGACGCAGCCCGGGACACCGTCTGGTCCCATTGATGCTGTGTTTTTTGTTTTGGAGAGCGCGGCTCTTACCTGAGCATCTGAGATGTCAGGGGGGCAGCACTCTGCTGGGATAGATATTTGCCCTTTTGTTGGGTGGGGAGGGAGAAGTTTGCGCTGAACCTGTCAGCTAGGATGTTGGCAATGTCTGTGGGTTCGGTGTATTTTTTGTCATTTTGGACTAATTCTGAGCATATCTGGGAATTACCACCCAGTTTCATAACATAACTAAAGAAAGCCTTGTGATTATCCTTAGTGTCCTGTGCAATTTTTCTTTCGAAGCTGGCCTTAGACAATTTTATGTGTGCCCGTAGTTTTTTGCTAATACTGATCAGTGTTGCCTTCCCCAGAAGTTGATGTTGATTCCTGACTGTGTTGAAAATAAAGATTTACAGGATTTAATGCATTCTGCTGAACAAGTTGGAAAACATACTTTGCAGTGTGGTTTTGATTCACTAGAGGTATCTTGCAGGGCTGCTGTCACTGGGTCTGTACTTAGAAGGCATGCTTGGCTTAAGGAGCAATCCTTGCCAGATCATGTTAAAGCTAAATTGCTGAATGCTCCCTTAAACCAAGACTGCCTGTTTGGCAACAAAGCAGAAGTAGTACTTAAAAAGATGGAGGAAAAAGCTAAATCTATGCAAACTGTTAAAGATTTCCTGCAAGTACACCCTCCCAGATTTAGTAGGCATCGTCTCTCTAAAAATTGGTCCTTTCCTGCTTCTTCCAGGCCTTCTCAGTCCAAACGCAGAACCAGCAGAACACTCAGGCTTCAGTCCCAAGGTACTCACAGGACTAAGCAGTGGGGGGCTCCCACTTCCAAAGCAGGGAGTGGTAAGACTCCCCCCTGTGGTAAACTGTCTCAGTGACTTAATTTTAAACCTTCCAAGCCCTGTACAACTGACTGTTCCCTTAGGGGGAAAGATTGCCCGGTAGGCAAACAATTGGGAACTCATTACCCAGGACAAATGGGTTTTAAATATAGTATCTCAAGGATACAGATTCCATTTTCACTCCTTACCAACCCCAAACTGTTGGCCAGACCTGCCCCAAAAATCAGTGAACGGAGGCTCAAAAGCAAATTCTTGCTCTCTTAAGCATCAGGGCTATTCAACCTGCTCCAGAAGAGGAATGGGGACAAGGTTTCTACTCAAGACTTTTCTTGGTGCCCAGAAAGACGACTCCTGACGTCCTGTACCGGACCTCTCTATATTATACACATTTTTGGTGATTCCAAAATTCAAGATGCTAACTCTTCACCAACTGCTTCCTCTGCTAGGCAAAGATGCCTGGTTGGCAACACTGGACTTAAAGGAAGCTTGCCTGCACATCCCAATAAGGGAATCCTGCAGAAAATACGTACGCTTCAAAGCAGGCTACAAGCACTATCAGTTCTCTGCACTGCCTTTGGCTTATCTACTGCACCCAGGGTATTCACAAAGTGCCTAGCTCCAGTCATTGCATTTTGCAGGCAAAGAAATATACAAATATATCCATACCTGGACGATTGTCTAATTCAGGCATAAAACCAGGACATACTACTGAATCATCTGGCGTTTGTACAGAAATTGATAACTTCCCTGGGGTACACTATAAATGAAAGAAATCACATCTTGTACCCTGCCAACATATTGTATTCCTGGGAGCAAGCTTGAACACAACTTCCCAGATGGATTTTCTCACGCCAGAAAAACAAGTTCATTTGATAGCCTACTTCAGACTACTGGCCACAATTTCCCAGATGGCCTACCTCACGCCAGAGAAACAAATTCCTTTGACAACCTACTTCAAACAAGTGGCCACAAAGACTCTCCTATCTGCAAGAAAAATACTGCAAGCCCTGGGGTTCATGGCCTCCTGCATTCTACTAATTCCATATGCAAGACTGCATATGAGGAAACTACTATGGTATCGAAAAAGCCTATGGTGTCAACATTCTCAGGATCTATCAGCAATGGTTCCTATCATTCCTTGTCTACAGATAGAGTTCCTTTGGTGGGCAGACGCCTGTCACCAAAACAAGGGACTGCCATTCACTCTACCTCCTGCCAACCAAACCCTAACAACAGAAGCATCAGACTATGCATGGGGGCCCACTTGGCAGGGAAATGCATTCAGGGCAGATGGAACCCAATTCAAATGCACATGCACATCAATCAGAAAAAATATTAGCTGTACAGAATGCTCTGACAGCCTTCAAGGACTACATCCTTCCAGGACAATTAATGGTAAAGACGGACAACACCACTGTTATGTGGTACGTAAACAAGCAGGGGGGAACCCACTCATATCCTCTCTGCAGACTTAGCCATGGCTCTGTGGAACACAGCCTTGAGCTACCAAGTGCACCTACAGGATCAATTCCTGCCAAGAAAGCTAAACACACTGGCAGACGACATAAACAAAAATCTCATGGACCCTCACGAGTGGAAACTGGAACCAAAGATATTCAACATGTTGAGAAACAAATGTGGGAGCCCAGATATAGGCCTGTTTGCCTCCCCTCAGAACTACCAATTGAAAAAATTCTGCACAAGGACTCCCCACAAACAAGCTTGGAAAGTGGATGCCGTGTCCTTCACGTGGGAAAAAAATGATCAGTTTATGCCTTTTCCTCTCTCCCTCTCCTGTCCAAGGTACTACTAAAGATCAAACAGGACAAACCAAGGACAATACTGATTGCACCAGACTGGCCATGCCAACACTGGTACCCTCTTTTGCAGTGTGTCACTGCTGGCACCATGGCATCTGCCTCAGACCCCTGTCCTGCTGTCACAGCAGGAGTGCCAGATTCTGCACCCACAGCTTCAAACCCTAAACCTGGCACCCTGGCTAATTACTTGATCTCTCCATTACCATCCCTCAGTAAGCAAGTGTTGGATGTCATTCTGGAGGCAAGGAGGCCTTGTACTAGAAAATCCTATGCTGAAAAATGGAAAAGATTCTGTTCCTGCAACCAAACTCGGGATGGGGACAGCCGCGCCCAATTTACCTCAGATTGTTCAATACTTAACTGAGATGCTGCACAAGGGCCTTTCCTTTTCCTCCATCAAAATTCATGCCTCAGCCATTTCAGCTCATTACAACACAGAACCCACCCCTCTTCTCTCATCCACTGCTGGAGCAGTTCCTCAGAGGGGCCAAAAACGTAAGACCACCCAGGAGAGCTCCAGCCTGGGACCTCAACTTTGTATTGGAAAAACTCACTCTACCTCCTTTTGAGCCAGCTGCAAATGCAGAGTTGAAATTCCTTTCTTAGAAAACAGCCTTCCTTTTAGCCAGCACTTCAGCTAGAAGGGTGTCTGAATTACAGGCCCTCATGGCTGTGGAGCCTTATATCATTTTTCATGCGGATAGGGTGTCCCTCAGGACCAATCCCTCCTTCATGCCCAAGGTGGTATCCAGCATGGCCCTTAATCAGTCCATTCATTTACCAACCTTCTTTTCTAATCCACAGAACAAAGGGGAGCGAATTCTGCACTCCTTAGATGTGCACAGACAAGTTAAATTTTATTTGGACAAGACTAAATCTCTCAGGAAATCTGAACAACTGCTGGTTGCATTTGCTGCAGGGGCAGATGGGAAGGCCATTTCAAAGCAAACCATTTCAAAATGGATAGGCCATTGCATTCATTTCTGCTGTAAGCACCATGGAAAGCCTATCCCACAGGGGATTAGACCACATTCAACCAGAGCTGCATCTACCTCTACAGCCTTTCTCAGAGGTGTCCTTACCAGAGACATCCTAGAAGCTGCTTCCTGGAGTTCTCTACATACCGTCACCAAGCATTACCATTTGCCAATTTTCTCTAAATCCAGAGCTGGCTTTGCCACTGCAGGCTTGCATGGCCTTAAAGCTGGTCCTAATGCTAACTAATTTCCTTCTCCCATGCTTAGCTTTGGGAATCTACACAAATGTGATGACTGCAACAGTGAAACATGAAGAACATAGTACAGTTTGTGTACACTTACCATAAATGTAGATGTTCGAGTGTATTCAATGTTGCAGTTCTAGTTACCCTCCCTCCAACCCCCTGACTTCTATAGGCTACACCTCTATTCTTGCTTTCTATGTTTAAAGATTTTTGGTGTATTTGCTTTTTTGTTGGAGGTGTAACCTTATATATATATATATATATATATATATATATCTATATTTGCTTCCCATTATGGGGGCACCTGACATCTGGGGCAAGAAAAACTGATGTAATGGCGTCGGCTACATACTTTACACCCCTGACTACCTGACGTCAATGAAGATGGGACAGCAACCAACACAGGACCCAAGACTTTGTTAATCAGGTCGACTGAGGGCTACTGCAAGCAGATAACCCAAATGTGATGACTGCAACAGTGAATACACTCGAACATCTACATTTATGGTAAGTGTACACAACTGTACTTTACTGAGGAGCAGTCTCTGCTTCAGTTACAGAGCCTCAACAGACCCTATCCTTTCAGACCTACTGCACATTTGTAAGTCCAGTAGGAGCATAAACACCCACTCAGAAGAACCACATCTCTTTTGCACCATAAATAGAACATGTTGCAGGGCTAGATATATGTTACAGAGAACACCTCTTTGGAATTCTTTGTCTTCACAGAAAGCAAAGTGCTTCAAATGTTATCTTCATGTTTAATTTGTTAACCGCAGATTCACCCTAGGTTTAGCACCCTTGCCCCATTATGGATGGGGACATCACAAGTATTCTGCTCATGTCTGGGTTGTTTGTGGTTAAAATACAAGTGCCAAAAATGTCTTGTAAGTATCTACAGACAAAAATCATTTTACAAAAAAGTGTTTATGAGTTTTGTAGTGTTTGTGTGTGTTCACCTATTTGTGAAAAGTTCATTGTGGTGATCTCTTTAAAAAAATGTTGTAAGTCTTAAACATTTTAATCTGTGTTAAAGCTTAGTGTAGTAAAATGGGTTATGTGATTGTTTCATAACTTTTTGCAACTGAAATTAGTCTGATGAAATCCTATTAGAGGAAGGATGAAAGAGTTTACATCAGTAAAGTCAGGTTTTGTACAGAGCCTATTTACCACATTTTGTGTGTGTGTATGCATGTGTAGATGTATACAGATATATATCTTTATCTATATATGTGTGTGTGTGTGTGTGTGTGTATATATATATATATATATATATATATATATATATATATATATATATATATATATATAAAATAGATCTATAGCTATATCTAGATATATAGTTAGAGATATAGATCTGTAGCTATATTTAGAGAATGGGCAAACTTTACATAAGCACCCTGATTGGAGAACGAATGTTCTCCAACAGGGTATTAATGTACAAGTAATGCTCACTGAAAAAGGAGTTTTCTGCTTCACAGCAGCATATTAAGCTGCCGTGGAACTTGGACTGAAAAAGCTTAATGGCCTCCATTATTATATGCTCACTAAGCAACACTTCTGCTGTTTAGCAAGTGTAAAATGCAAAAAAAACGAAGTGTGTGTGTTTGTCTGTATGTTAAGTGAATGCGTGCATGTGAGTGAAAGCAAGATTGATTGTTTAATGAATGTAAAGTAAAAAAGAAAAGAAACTTAAAATAAAAAAAACTGTGTGTTTGTGTGTATGTCTATGAGTGAGAATGTATGCGTGTATGAAAGCAGAAGACACTGTGTGTATATGTGTGTGTGTGTGAGAAAACAGAAGAGACTGTGTATGAGAGAGAAAGATAGTAAACCGTGAAATCGATCGAGCCGTCCTAGACATTGGAGAAACTTCAGCAGATAGCTTCACCACCTGTTCCTGATTTGTTCCAAGGGCCAGCAGATGATCAGTCCTCACTGCAAAAAACAAAACAGGTAGATGAAACATTTCCATTTTTCCTGAACACCCATGCAATGAAGAGAAAAGCTAGATTTGTTTTATAATAATTTTCAAGCACTTTCTGTAGTATCAGGATAGATGTTAATGTGATTTGGCAAGTTTTTCATATTTTGCATGATCACATTTGAGGTTGCAATCATGATGTCTTTTCTGTTGGTCTTATAACATGCTAGCTTAACCTGTGTGATTAAAATGGGCTGCAGCCCTATTCTAAAGGCAATCAACATAGAGGTCAGTTGCCACTCATTCTAGTTGAGGTGTCAGACCTTCTTCTCCAAAGCAAAACCATGATGTTCTTTGTCGGCCTGATTAACAAAGTCTTGGGTCCTACGTCGGTTGCTCTCTTCTTCCGTGACATCAGATTGTCAGGGGTATAAAACATGCAGCTGACGTCATTACCCCAGTCTTTCTTGCCTTGCGGTGCCCGAAGCAGTTTGCAAGTGCCGGTCGGCCGACTCCTGAAATTTTCGTTTTCGAGTTTCAGAACTGATGTCTTCAACTAAAAGCTAAGTACCCCCATTGGGGAAACTTTTTCTTGTTCTAATCTGATGTCAGTAAAAGTAAATAATTGCATTTCTTGTGGAAAGCAAGTACCTCATAAAGATTTTTATTCGTACTGTATTCCTTGCCTAGGCCCTGACCACGACGTACCTCACTGTCGGTTTTGCACCTTATTTAAACCACGAACTATCCATCGTCAGTATATTTGTGCTTCTAAATATTTTGGTGCTCGGTTCAATTATCCTATGTCTTCGGTAAGCCATCCGATTACCAACATTTTGAAAAAACGCAAAGATAAAGACAGAGACAGGCTGCCCAGTTCGCTGGTACTCAGTGAGGCACTTTCGCAGCCTGTGATACCCGCTACTTCAGATTCGCAGGCCTCTACTGAGACCAATTTGGAGTCCAGTATGCCGCGAGATACTTCAACTGTCGAACCTGCGGATGTCTATATCTTTGAATTGTCCAGAGCCGCTGTGCAGGCACCAGCTTCTGGGGGTGTATTCAGGCCTACTGACTTGCATATTAAACTGGCACCATTTTCTTCTTCAAGGCCTAAAACTCGAACCATGCCTAGAAAACTGATGCCAGGACTGCATGGTCAGGCCTCTATGCCTAAAAAACAAATTATAAGAATCGCTGAAGACCTTATTACTTTAATCAGGGGAAGCCAACCTTCCCCCTCTATGAGCTCTAGGACAGAGTTTGCTTATGTTACTTCTGACCAGGATTCGGAAATTTTTGTTTCCTCTAATGACCAGGATATACCCTTATCTACCTATGAGGATTCTGATGATGAGGACTCTATTCCCTTTGTTTCCCCCAGAGGATCTCTCTTTTGGTGAAACCTTGCATACTCTCAGGGAGCATTTTCGTTGGGAAAGTCAGGATTTCTCTGATTCTAAAAAGAGGCTTAGGGATTTATTACTCCTGCCCCAGAATAGGTCTTTAGTTATACCTCCTGTACTGGACATTGTTGATGATGCCTTTTCGGAATCTAGCATGGCCCCTCGCTCTTTACCTCCTGCTTCCAGAAAACCTGATATATATTACAGGGTTCCTGACTCTCACAAGTTCCTTTTCAAAAATCATACTGCGGATCCTGAAACCATTTCACAGGGACCCAGGGGCATTAAAGCTACTACTGCCAAAAATCTTACCCCCCTCTGATAGAGACTCCAGGGCACTGGATAGATGGGGTAAGAAGGTATACACTTCTGCAACTTTGGCCATTAGGGCCTTGAATTGCCAGTTTTAATATGTTAAAGTATCAGCAGCATATTATTGGATTGCTTAAACAGAAAATGATGTTGATTCCTGATTGTGCTGAAAATAAGGATTTACAGGATTTAATGCATTCTGCTGAGCAAGTTGGTAAATATGCATTGCAATGTGGTTTTGATTCACTAGAGGCATCTTGCAGGGCTGCGGTAACTGGTTCTGTATTTAGAAGGCATGCTTGGCCTAAGGAGCAATCCTTGCTAGATCATGTTAAAGTGAAATTACTGGATGCTCCCTTAAGTCAGGACCGCCTGTTTGGCAACAAGGCAGAAGAAGTTCTTAAAAAGATGGAGGAAAGAGCTAAATCTATGCAAACTGTTAAAGATTTTTTTACAAGTACAACCTCCAATATTTAGTAGGCATTGGCCTTCTAAGAATTGGTCCTTTCCTGCTTCTTCCAGACCTTCTCAGTCCAAACCCAGATCCAGTAGAGCACCCAGGCTTCAGTCCGAGGGGACGCACAGGACTAAGCAGTGGAGGGCCTCCACTTCCAAATCTGGGAGTAATAAAACTCTCCCTATGGTAAACTGTCTCAATGACTTCTTTTTAAAACTTCGAAGCACTTCTCAACTGACTGCCCCTTTGGGGGGAAAGATTGCACTTCATGCAAAGAGCTTGGGGACTCATTACCCAGGACAAATGGGTTTTAAATAGTGTCCCAAGGATACAGATTTCACTTCCATACATTACCAACTCCAAGCGGTTGGCCGGATTTACCTCCATATCAGTGGGCAGAGGCCCAAAAGCAAGTACTCTCTCTCTTAAGCATAGGGGCTAGTCAATTGGTACCAGAAGAGGAAAAGGGACAAGATTTCTACTCGAGATTTTTCCTGGTACCCAGAAAAGGCAATTCATGTCGTCCTATCCTGGACCTGTGTACTCTAAACACCTTTTTGGTGATTCCAAAAATCAAGATGCTGACTCTTCAGTTGCTTCCTATGCTAAGCAAAGATGCCTGGTTGGCAACATTAGATTTAAAGGAAGCATACCTGCACATCCCAATCAGGGAATCTTGCAGAAGATACCTACGCCTCAAAGCAGGCTACACGCACTATCAGTTCTCTGCACTGCCCTTTGGCTTACCTACTGCACCCAGGGTATTCACAAAGTGCCTAGCTCTAGTCATTGCATTCTGCAGGCAAAGAAATATTCAAATATACCCATACCTGGACGATTGTCTTATTCAGGCAGAAAACCAGGACATGCTTTTGAATCATCTGTCTTTTGTACAAAGGGTGCTAACTTGTCTGAGGTACAACATAAACGAAAATAAATCACACCTGGTACCCTGTCAACAAATTATATTCCTGGGAGCAAGCTTGAATACAACTTTCCAGATGGCTTTCCTCATGCCAGAAAAAACAAATTCACTTGAGAACCTACTTCAAACAAGTGGCTACAAAAACCCTGCTATCTGCAAGACAAATACTACAAGCCTTGGGGTTCATGGCCTCCTGCATTCTTCTAATTTCATATGCAAGACTGCATATACGGAAACTACAGTGGTATCTAAAAAGCCTATGGTGTCAACATTATTAGGATCTAGAAGCAATGATTCCTATCATTCCTTGCCTATGCCTAGAGTTCCTCTGGTGGGCAGAGGCCTGCCACCAAAACAAGGGACTACCATTCACACTATCCCCTGCCACCCATACCCTAACAACAGATGCATCAGACTATGCATGGGGGGGTGCACTTGGCAGGGAAATGCATTCAGGGCAAATGGAACCTATTTCAAATGCACCTTCACATCAATCATAAAGAAATGTTAGCTGTACAGAATGCTCGGACAGCCTTCAACGACCACATTCTTCCAGGGCAATTAATGGTAAAGACGGACAACACCACTGTTATGTGGTACATAAACAAGCAGGGGAGTACACTTTCTTATCCCCTCTGCAGGCTAGCCATGGCATTGTGGAACACTGCCTTGAGCTACCAAGTGCATCTACAAGCTCAATTCCTGCCAGGAAAACTAAATACACTAGCAGATGGACTAAGCAGAAACCTCATGGACCCACACGAGTGGAAACTGGAACCAAGGATTTTCAACATGTTGACAAACAAATGAGGGAGCCCAGATATAGACCTGTTTGCCTCCCCCCAGAACTATCAATTGGAAATATTTTGCACAAGGACTCCCCACAGACAAGCTTGGAAAGTGGATGCTCTGTCCTTCAGCTGGAAAAAAACCTATCAGTTTATGCCTTTCCTCCTTGCCTCTGCTCTCCAAAGTACTACTAAAGATCAAGCAAGACAAACCAAGGATGATTTTGATTGCACCAGACTGACCATACCAACACTGGTACCCCCTCCTGCGCAGTGTGTCACTGTTGGCCCCATGGCACCTGCCTCAGATTCCTACCCTGCTGTCTCAACAGGAGAACCAGATTCTGCACCCCCAGCTTCAAACACTGAACCTAGCAGCCTGGCTAATTACCTAAGTTCTCCTTTACCATCCCTCAGTAAAACAGTGATGGATGTCACTTTAGAGGTAAGGAGGCCTAGTACTAGAAAATCTTATGCTGAAAAATGGAAAAAATTCTGTGCCTGGAACCAATCTCAAGGGATGAGCACAGCAGTGCCCAATTTACCTCAGATTTTACAATACTTAACTGAGATGCTTCACAAAGGACCTGTCTTTTTCCTCAATAAAAATTCATGCGTCAGCCATTTCAGCTCATTATAACACAGGTCCTCTCCTCTTCTCTCATCCACTGCTCAAGCAGTTCCTCAGAGGTGCCAAACATTTAAGATCTCCCAGGAGAGCTCCAATTCCAGCCTGGGACCTTAACTTTGTATTGGAAGAAACTCACCCTTCCTCCTTTCGAGCCAGCTGCTACTGCAGATTTAAAATTCCGTTCTTGGAAAATAGCTTTCCTTTTAGCCATCACTTCAGCAAGAAGGGTATCTGAATTACAGGCCCTTATGGCAGTGGAGCCTTTCATCATCTTTCATGCAGACAGGGTGTCCCTCAGGACCAATCCCTATTTCATGCCAAAGGTGGCATCCAGTGTGGGCTTTAATCAGTTCATTCATTTGTCAATCTTCTTTCCTAATCCACAGAATAAAGGGGAACGGATACTGCACTCCTTAGATGTGCACAGACAACTTAGATTCTACTTGGACAGGACTAAACCTCAAAGGAAATCTGAACAACTGCTGGTGCATTTGCTGCAGGGACAGAGGGGAAGGCTATTTCAAAGCAAACCATCTCCAAATGGATAGGCCATTGCATTCATTTCTGCTATAAGCACTATGGAAAACGTATCCCACAGGGGATCAGACCCCACTCAACCAGGGCTGCATCTACCTCTACAGCCTTTCTCAGAGGCGCATTTACCAGGGACATCCTAGAAGCTGCTACCTCGAGTTCTATACATACTTTCACCAAGCATTACCATTTGCCAATTTTCTCTAAATCCAGAGCTGGCTTTACCACTGCAGTTTTGCAGGGCCTTATAGCTGGTCCTGATGCTATCTAAATTCCTCCTCCCATCCTTAGCTTTGGAAATCTACCCAAATGTAATGACTGCAACAGTGAAACACAAAGAACATAGTACAGTTGTGTACATTTACCATAAATGTAGATGTTCATGTGTATTCACTTTCGGAGTCCTGGTTACCCTCCCTCCAGCCCCCTGACTTCTTTTGGCTATACCTCTTCTCTCCTTTTCAATGCTTAAAAGCTTTTTGGTGTATTTGCTTTTTTGTTGGAGGTATAACCTTGTATATTTATAGATTGAATTGCTTCCCATTAGGGGGGCACCTGACATCTGGGGCAACAAAACCTGATGTAATGACGTCAGCTGCATGTTTTATACCCCTGACGACTTGACATCACGGAAGAAGAGACAGCAACCGATGTAGGACCCAAGACTTTGTTAATCAGGCCGACTGAGGGCTACTACGAGCAGATAACCCAAATGTAATGACTGCAACAGTGAATACACTTGAACATCTACATTTATGGTAAGTGTACACAACTGTACTTTTTTTAAATAGTTTTGTGATTATTTTTACTATTAACAATTTTGATATTCTCATCATATCTTATTATTGGCCAAGAGAGATGGTGTTTTTGCTAACTTGTTCAGATTTGTTATTAAACCAGTGTTTTTCTCTAGGTGCCTTGTCCAATTAGTGCAGGATATTATTCAGGTGGCTCCACTACAAAGTTATAATTATCTTACATACAGTATGTTCCCCATAGCTGAATTTGACCTACAACATTTTTTTGTCATAGAACGTTAACCCCTCCCAAAAAAAAAAAAAATACCTGGTCATTTTTTAAAGTATTATATTATGAATGTAAAATGCTTCTTCAAACACCATTAACGTATACTACAGCAAGTTTGAAACATTAGGTGGAAGAACTACTTTACATCAAAAAATATATAAAAAAATAACGTAGTACTTAAAAAAATGAATAAGTAAGTAAAACACAACAATTTTACAGAGAGTCACAATTTTACATCAAAAATGTATATAAAAATAATATAGTACTTAAAAAAATGAGTAAGTAAAACCCAGCAATTTTACAGAGATTCCATTCCGTAAGCGCAATAATGCCCTCCAGGGTGTGTGTTAATGTGTAATTAACACCCTTCACCTGTGGCGTCGAGCCTCATAACACCGCTGGGCGAGCATTAATTACAAGTTAACACACACCCTGGTCAGGCATTATTGCTTGCATATCTACACATGCACGCACACATACATACACGTAAGTCCAGGTGATTGGGTTTCCTCCCAGTCTCGAGTGACATGTCATAGGTTCTCCAGATTGATAGTAGGTGTATGTTTGCGTATTTTATGATGAACTAGTGCCCAGTCAAGAGTATATTTTTAAAACCGTTTGCCCATTGTTTGCTGGGATAAGTTCTGTTGTCCCTGCAGCCTTTCCATAAAATAAAGTGGGTTATTGGATATACTTATATAAACGTCTATACTAATGTTACACTTCTAGTAAACGGGTGCTCCCACATTTTCCTTTTATCAGTATTGCCTTTCAGCCAATCAGCATTCTTTTCTTAAAATCCTCTGTTGCATACTCCTGTAAATGGGAAGTACTTTATTTGATGTGGTGAACTTGGTTTACCACAAAGTCTGTTCTATATAAATTTTATTAATTACTGCTGTTTTACTTGATTTGAAAGGTTATATCTTTTACCTTAAACATTCCTGTATCTTCAGCTATTGTTTCTCTTTGGGTAAATGCTAGTGTGCTTTCATTGTTTTGCACACACTGTGCTTAAGTTATAAGTATTTTTGACAATTTGCAAGTAGACCTGTTTGTTTACAGTATATATCCTTCCCTGTAATTAAATTGTCTCAGAAAACTGAAGAGAATGGGCGCCAGAGTGGCATCCGTAGGAGAGAGAGACACACACACACCTATCAGCACAGCCTGGCACGCCATATTACTGATGTCAGCTTGTAAAGCCATCACGGTGCCTGCTCCCACCAGAAGTACAGAACTGGTACAGTTTAACCACAAAAGTGTCCCATATGGAAAAGCACATTGGCAGAACACAGGCTCTGAAGGGATTTCAACAAATATGGCATCCATTTTTTTCAGATGTTTGCAGAATTGAGAAGAAAAAAGAAAGGAAATATTGAAAAGTTGTTAATAAGCTGAGAGAAGTGACTATAAATGACATAATTACAAGATTTTTATTTGCGCGCTGTTACCTGCAAGCATACATTATGGTCCGTTTGGGTTTGTATGTACTAGGCTTAAGTTGTACACTTAGCAGTTTATTTTAAAGAAGTCAGTGCTTTGATGTGTAGAACTTTCACCTTGAATAAAGATAACATAAACCTGTCAGAATGGAGTGAGAAGGCATTTTCCTGTTTAAGACAATATGCAATACAACAAAGCTGGGCCTGCCTTAACAGAATTGGTCCATAGATTTATAGCTGCTTTAGTTACAGATAAGGATGCATTTACAGTACCACCAGGATCTTAAGTGTGTACCAGCAGCTAGAGAACTTTACCAAGCTGTGTGGGTGGGTGGGGGGCAGTCTGATGAACCACTTTTTCATTTTTAATGTGTTCCTTGAATCTGGAAGCCACAATACTAGTTCCCTTTTGAGTGTGGTAAAATCGAAGAATCTGCAGTATCTTCATTTTTGCCTCTGGCTGGCAGCTAAAGGTCTTTGTCATTGCTTACTACAAATAATAGATGTGCTGTGGTGGCTGAGCATTTTAAGTTGCCCTCAATTTTGGGAGGAGTACCTCCAGAATAACATAAACTACTGAAGAATATCCCAAGCTGAGTGTAATATGCCATCCTTAGTCCTTAAGTTTAGGTAAAGATGTCTGCAGAAGTTTTATATCCCCTGCAGTGAGCTTGAGTTTACATTTCTTATAATGTTTCCTTTCCTAACAGCACTACCTTCACTCCAGCTGACAAACTGAAGGTTATTCAGCAGACATTTGAAGACATAACCCAGGAAGTACTAGGAATACTGCAGCAAGACTTCCTTTGGTCCATGGATGACCTGTTTCCTGTTTTTCTCTATGTTGTGCTGCGCGCAAGGTGAGAGGTTTATAAACATGCATATTATCTTCTGGTATAATACATGCTCAATTTTGCTTGTCTTAAGTGATGTGAACTTGGCTTTGGTTATTATAGCTCTGTTTCCTACAAGAAGTAGCAGCTGTCCTCAACACCAGTGGAAGATTGTTCTGTTGAGACCAGACGTGTGGCTTACCATTCAAACTGACTGTTAAGTCTCTTTAGGAAATCTAGAATTGTTCCTGAAATACAGATTCAACCTTGAATTTCACGCACACAAACTTATTTGTTTGGTATTTAAATATTAAGGATATGGTTTAAAGTAAAATAGTGTGGAACATAAATGCTGTTATGTGCTGGAAAGAAGTGGTTGTCAAAACAGATTTTAAAGGAACATTCTGCCAAGGCTGGCACTCAAGTCTAGTGGTAAGGGGGCTGTTATTAAGATGTACATATTGCAATGCATTCTTTTTCTTTTTTTTTTTCATTCCCTCAGATTTTTAAGGTTAATAACTTATTAACGCAAAGGCTCATTACCTGGGCTAGATAATATTTTTAAGAGAGAAATATTTTGGTCATCACTTTAGCTTACTGTTAGTCAAGTCTGAAATGCCAGACATACATACAGGTGTTTATTTTGCTCATGTACAAAGATTTAACCCTAAAAATCAGAAAAAGAGCAGATGAGTGATTTAAGTAGCTACTGTTGTTTGTTGTTGCAACACAGAATTTTGTCTGCAATTTAGTTTTTCAACATTTCCTTTAACTTGTGCTCTGGCTAATATTGTCATCTCCCAGGACATAGAGGGATGAAGCCTTGACTATGTCCCAAATGACCCGGGTTCAGTTAATGGCTCAGATAACTGACAGAGCTGGCAAGAAGGAAGGATGTGCCCATCCTGGGAGCAGGAATCATTCTGGTGTGGGTGGGGCATTTGTTGAACCCTGGTAGTCATCAGGGCTAGGAATGATTGTCGTTTTTGGATTGTGAGATGAGGATAGATGTGGTAGCATAGCTGCCCTAGGACCTGGGACAGACAGTTTCTTTTAGACATCCTTCATTGCCTTCCTAGCCTGTATTACTACATCAGCTTAGCGATTGCATGTGTGTTGGGGGGGGTAGGGACTAAAGAAAAAAATGCAAGCTGCAGTATGATATTTCCTCACCTGTACCTGGCCCATTGTGCGTACCTTATAGTTCCAATCCTTTAAAATCTGCACATAGTGATTGAAGACCCCCTTGTGTATGGGCTCTCCCAGTGTAAGTGCAATTGCATTTCCTTTCATAGGTAGACCATATTATAATATGTTTTTCTAATTTTATGAGATAGTAGTAGCATTGCATGCATCTGGCTTGCTTGTCCATGCATGCGGTTATCTTCCTGATTGCAAAGTAGTCTGGTAGCAGGAAATTCATAGGGCAGAAATCTTCCATTCACTTTGTGACTGACAGCAAGGCCACTGCAGCAGTCATTCTGCTTGACCTGCCACACACTGCTTGCCTTCTCCAGTTCTTTCCTACCACTTAGAGAAAACAGAACTTGGGCTGCCTGTCCTTGAAATTTCTGATTATCTTTTGCTGTTTTTTGATTTTCTGCATTTGTTCCTGGATACCAAGGAAAAGTGTAAGCCTGAAAATAAAGTTCAAATGGCATATTTGGTAAATGTTGCATTTAAAGCCACATCACAGTGTGGACATGTCTTCCTTTTGCAGGTGCTTCATCAAAGCCAGTCATTCTGCTTCCCCTGTTCCCTAACATCAGTACAGTTGTCAGTCTGTCCTTGGTGAGTTAGGCATCTGGCTATCGTCTGAGCCCCAGTGTCTGTGTAAGCCCTGATGTCAGTCCTTGTGTAGGCCTACTTTCTGAAGTTGGCCTCCCTTCTAGCATCGAGTTAGGCACTGACATTGGTCCCAGCATCAAGTTATCCTCTTGACATCAGATCAGTATAGCCTTATATCAGGCACAGAGTCTCACTTGGTGTATTTTTTATCCTTGATATCTGGTCAGATCTCTACTTATGTTGAAGAACTCACAATAGATGAAGATGGAGGGATGGGACTTCCTTGCTGCACCTTCAGAATACCCTGACTTCAGTGAGTTGTTACGCTTGACAGAGCAAAGAAAATACCTGGCCTATAATAATGATTTCATTTCAGACTTTGATGGATGCCCCTTTAGTGGATAATTTTCAGGACATCCTTAAAGATGTGTGGGAGCATCCTGAGATGGTGGCTTCAACCTATGGAAGGTGGATAAAACAGTTTGCCCTACAAGAGGAGTTTGCCATGTTAACAGACATCTGTATAATATATACCATATGTTTAGGTGTTGTAATGAATCCCATCCCCACAAGCTGTACTGACTTATTCCATAGACAAGGAGTCCAAAGCTCTGAATCCCTTTGGGGAGCACAAATTCACGTCCTGTATCTTACATGTTAGGACACTGAACTTGTGTGGTTTATTTCCAGACTTTTTTAGATAAAGTGTTGGAAATGATCAGCTAGCTTCCTCAAAATGATTAAAAAAAGGTTACTAGTAGAATTTTCCCTGCCAGTTACCATGTGGCACTTATGATTTCACTAGTATTGTGAATGAAGCAACAGACACCAGCATAACCATTTTGTGGTCTCACAGGTTGCAGTTTTTTAACTTTACTGAGGACTTTACAAAATCTTTTGTGTTCTTCTCATTTAAAGCACCAGTGCTGTTTGGACCCAGGGTTGAAACACAGCTGGAAGTGGTGAAAAATAAAGAGTCTGCCATTGGGGTAATTTTTCAGATTTCTCAAAGGTCCTTTCAAGGAACTCACAAGGCAGCAGACCAGTCAACTGGTCTCTGCTGGCCAGCTGCAAGAATGCAACTTCAGAAACTTGAGAGGCACCAGATATGATCAGTTTAGCAGGGGTTCCCCATTTTAGAAAGTTACCTGGCTGCCCAACCACTCCTCAACCAGAGAACTTCTCAGGAGCAGGCTGTCCCTCCATCTCAGTTCTTGGTTTACTCTACTAAGGATGGGTGGGCAGTGAAGATGAAATCGGGCTGTACCTTGTAGCTGTTTTCCATTCCCCCCCGTAGTCCTTCCTGTCTGCATTATCTGACACTTGCAACTCCTTAAGTACTCCGACAAGGGTTTAAGCCATCACATACTTCAAATAAGAACTATCCAGCCATTCCCAGCAAGACTGATGGAGCATGACTTGTTTTCCCATTTCCTTCTGATAACCTGAAGGTTCACAAACCTGAGACGCAGTCTAGGTATCAAGATCCAAATCTTTTGTAGTTTTTTTTCCCCACCTCCTACTGTCCATCAAAACTTCTCTGTCTTTTAAGCTTATTAGTTCTCTTCACTAGGCTAGAGCTGACTGAGAAGGGTGGTCATCAAGGCAGCCTATTGGGGGTTGTTTGAAACTTTATTTTCTCCCTTGGCTATAGTAGTGTACACCCAGAAAGGTGCTGGGCAGGGGCATGCAAATCTGTTGTGTGTGTCTTGTTATATAAATGTATGGAAGCAGTAAATGTCTGAAGGTATCTGGATATCAAACGTATAAATGCTGCAGAGGCGTGATGAGTTTGTGTGGTTGATTTTTGAGCATTTGGATATAATTTATTTGTGTTACTGGTGTTAAGTCATTTCCATAAAACTATTTCATCGGCATGTAGTCTTTTCTTGAATTTTGATGTGGTTTTGCTTGCATTGCTTAGAACTATGTCATTAGCATGTAGAATTTATTCTAATATCTGATGAAAACCTCAAGTTCCTATCAAGAAGATGTTCACAGTTTCATAGGTGTTTACTAGGCTAACAACCACAGAGGCCTATTTAAGCATAACCATGCACCCCCAAATCTCTTACAAGTTCTGGTACACTTGAATAAGTGTAAGCGGGGGCTTGGGAGATGAAACATTTACAAGCAGGGGCCTGGGAGATGAATCAGTTACAAGTTGTCAGTGTGCATTAGAGACATTGTTCCCCATCCAATTGTTCAAGTTACATTTGAATTGGGTTAGGGAGGAACTCTACTTCACATGGATGGGGAAGCCTGTTCCATAGGTGGGATAGTCTCTGGGATGCATACCTGTCTGTCCTGCAGGTCCTGTTTATATCACAGGCAAGGTCAGAGTCTTCAGGATGGGTAATCCTGGTGCTGCTTGTTTTGTGGATAAGCAGGAGGTCCATCAGAGTGGGGTCTGACAATGCTCTGCATGCCAGACATAGATCTCCCCTCAGCAGACTGTAGGAGACAGAATACAGGGTTAAGGCCTTGATGCGATCTGCGTAGGACATGTTACTTGTGCCCTGTGCTCTTTTAGTGAGGAACCTCTGTGGACATTCCAGTTGTCAGATATGCCTGGTTAGGTACATACCCAAAGGGGGCATTGTATTCAGTGAAAGGTCTGATGAATGCCAAATACAGTAGAACAATGACTACCTTGGATCTAGATGCTATAACTTTATTTATAAGTTGTGCAGCATAAAATGGTTTCCTCACTACTGTAGACACGTGATGGTCAAAGGCTAGATTACTGTCTATGTGTGTCCCTAAGTCCCTGACTGCTAGGTCAGCTCTAAGGAGTGTGTTGTCAATATGATAGTTACCAGGGGTGGATGACGTCTGAAGGATACTGTTATGCATTTCTTGGCATTTAGTTTTAGTCCATGGCTCTGACACCAGTTGTATGTCTTGTCATCCCTTCCTGGAGAACATATGTATCTGTGTGGGATTCATTGACAGCTCCCACTTTGCAATCATCTGTAAATTTAGCCAGCCAGAGACAGTTCACATTGGCCTTGACATCAGAGAGGTAAATGCCAAAAAGGAGTGGTCCCAGGACTGATCCCTGAGGGACTCCACTTCTGACTGTCCTCTTTGTAGAGGTGGACTCCCCAATTCTAACTTCCTAGTTCCTGTCTGTGAAGCATTTGGCTATCCACTGAGTGATATAAGGGTTTTGTACATAACCTCTTGAGTTTATCAACAATGACTGAGTTGGATATTGTGTCAAATGCCTTAGCCAGGTCAAGGTAGGCAGTGTGGACCATTTTGCTCCCATCCATTGTTTTGGTAGCCTTCTCAAAGAAGTCCACCAGGTGAAGTAGGCATGACCGGTCCTTGAAGAAACCAAATTGGGTTGGGTCCATTGTCTGGAAATTTTTACTATATCATTATTGATCATTTCCATGATAATTCTTTCCATGTCTTTGCATATATGACAAGTGAAACTAATGGGTTTGTAGTTTTCATGGTCTGTAGATGTGACTCTTTCTGTTCATGAGCATCCTGGGATATTTTCTGGGCCCATTGATGCAGTATTCTTGGTCTTAGAGAGAACATTAAGGACCTGTTCCCTAGTGGTAGCAGGGGGAGTTATTCTTGGTGGTATTTCCTGAGCGAAGGTTGGGGGAGGGGTAAAGTTGGAGCTGAATTTATCAGCCAGTAAGATGTTCATCGTGCATACAGCTGCAGTCCTTACATATGGGTTCTCCTGCCGTCAAAGCGGAGTCCCTCGCGAATTCCAAAAGTCTAGTCTGCGTCGGTTGTTGGTTGTTGTTTCCCTTCTTTCAGTGTGACAGGGGTACAGAGATATAAGACCCTGACGATGCCATTTTGCTTCTTCTTTTGCAGCAGCGCGAAGCAGAGAAGCAGTTCGAGTGCCCGGTCGACCTTGAGCTAATTAGAAATTAAAAGTCTTAAAAGATCTTTCTCTTTTAAAGATAAGTTTTCTTTTTCAGACCTTCTCAAGACAAAGTTAATCAGACAAAGTTATTGGCATTATTTCATGTGAAGCAAAAATATTCGATTTCCATCAGCCCTGTATACCTTGTTGTTTAGGCCCGGATGATGTCTTTAAAGGCTAACTGCTTTTGTGCTAATAATAATAAGCAAGCGTCGTGGCCGGTGTTTTTACCAGCAAAATTTTTTAACTATAAAATCATAAAATGTAAACCTAAGACTCATGACAATCCACGTCAAAGGACAAAAAGAATACGACCAGGCCAGCGGTCTCAACCGACACCACTGGTCCGAAGGCTACTGCGTGGTGGTCCCGCAGCCCAGTGAAGCGCCTCTGACTACGACTCTGGGTTCTCTGGCGTACCCCTGTACCGAGACCGCAGAGACCGCGGGTTCACCCCGACATCGGCTACAGCTAGCCAGCCGAAATGTTGATTGAACCTCTTAATGTTAATCTACTTCCACCCTTCTTCTTCAGACCTTCTTCTTCCCATTCTTCCAAGGCATCCATTACTAAGTCTAATGCCATGCACAGCTCCCAGAGGTCTGTTTGCACCTTTAGCCCCCAAGTACATGCCCCAAGATGCTCAAGATTGCTCCAAAATGGCTGAGGATTTAATTACTCTTATCGGGGACCTAGCCCCCACCAGATAAGGGCTCCAGAGTGGAGAGGAATCCCCCTCTTCTGACAGAACTGATGAATTTATTTCACATTCCTGATGAAGAGGAGGATTTCATTACCAACCCCTTCTGTCTGATTCTGGATCCCCAGAGGATTTCTCATTCGGAAACCTTGCATACCTTGAGGAACACTTCCATTGGGAAGGCCAGGATTTTTCAGGATTCACAGCTTGGCTTGATTCTCTACTACCCCCAGTATGTGGCTTCTGTTACCCCAGCACAGGCCTCTGGCGATACGATATATCTTGGACATACTTTAATCGATTCCCTCGGAGGCTTGCCTTAAGCCCGGATTCCTGCCTCCAGCCCAGTCAAGCCTGATGACTTACACTACCGGAGTTCCTATGCTACACCAAAATCATTACACCAAAGCCATAATGCCAACCCAGAAACCATTCTAATGAATCCCATTACTGCTAAGGCCTCTGATGCTAGAAAAGATTGGGGAAAACCGAGAAGAGTCTATATCCTTAGAAGGTGGGGAAAAGGAATATCTGTCAGTTTAATATGCAGAGGGCCTTAAATTGTCAGTTACGTATGATTAAATATCAATAATTCACAACAACACAAACAAGAATAAAGTAATACAGCCTGATGTACCAGATCTGAAGGACAGAACAGATAGCAATGTCAGCAATGCAACAATAGGGGTGGCACACCTTCACAGGTGGTTATGTCAGGGAGAGGCTTTCGTGGGGAGCTGCAGTTACAGAATCAAACCATGCCTGATCATGCATGCTGAAATTACAACAAACTGTGCTACAAAAACTGTGTCTAAATTACTGGATGCTCCTTTGCAATACTAAGGAAAATTGGAGTAAAAATAGAAATCGCATACTAAAAAAATGGCTTTTAAGCTAAAATCTATGCCAAACCATAAGGCTTTTCTGCCCACACAAACACCATATTTATTGATCTTGGCTGAAGCCCAACTGAGGTGGAGATCACATTACAGCAGAGGGGGCAGAGGGGCGATCAGGCGAGGTATCCAGAGGCAGACAATGGCAACCTCCAGCATCCAGAAATGGCAGCCTCCAGCATCAAAGATAAGAAAAGACACCCCACAACAATACAGAAAACAAACCCAAAAGGCTCAAGTTGCGCTTGGAACCTGGCATTATATGGCAACTGGCTTTTTTAAAAATGGCACATTGTCACCAAAACACAATTTTGTCACACAGACAAATGGGAGGCTACACATATCATTTAAGGCTACAGAGTTCATTTCCACACTCTTCCAAAAATGACAGGCAAGCGAAGTGCAATAACACAAAATTTCAAAGTGGCTCAAATACAAATTTATTCAAGAGTGGACATGAAGGAGCAAAGGTAGTGCCTTTTATTCCAGACTATTCCTGGTTACAAGGAAGGGGGAGCGATTGGAAGGAAGGGAACCTGATTCCTCTACACATTTGGACTTTTCCATCCTAAACACATTTTTACTATGCTGCAATTCCAAGATGCTCACTTTACAGCTGGCTTGTGGTCTTGGGACAAGAATCCATATACCTCATGTTGGACCTCAAGGAGGCATACCTTCATGTCCCAGAGTATCACCAGAGTCAAAGATACCTCAGATTTCTTGCAGGTTCAATGGCGTATCTATCTACAATACCCTATTTATTCCGAAATGCCTGGCATCAGTAATTGCCTACTGCAGACTTCAAGAGTAACAAAACTACCCATATTTGAATGACTGCACAAATCAACGGACATTTTGGGCGACTGCCTGATCCCAGGGACAAATACAATACTTAGATTCTCTGGGCTTGTAAGTCAGTTAAAAAAGAAATCAGGATAACACATCTTCAAAAAATAAAAAACAGGAGATCTCAGACTCCAGCAAACCTGGATGGGGCCTTGAACACAAACACCCAGATGCAACTCTTACCTGCAGAAAAGAGGGCAACTAACTCAGTACCTTCAAGATAATAGCAAATTGTACCTGGGCTGGGAAAAATGGCATCTTGCAAGGTGCCTACAATGGAAAGTTTTGCAGTTGCATAATCCCATCATTCAAGTTACATAAAGGAAATTTCAATGGTACTTAGCATGCCAACCAAACGTCACCCACAGTTCCATGACAATAATAGAAAATCATTGGTGGGCTCAAGCATGCCAAACAATGAGTAGGTCACAGCATCAGCAACAGCCAAGGGGTCATCCAAGTCATCAACAAAACCTCAAATCAAGTCATCACAAGGACATGAGTCAGACTATAGAGGGCAGGCATGTCACTCTCCTGAAAAGGGCAAACATCAGTCAAAGGAAAAAGCACTTTCACATCAGTCAAAGGAACACAAACAAGGAGAACTGCATCCTACAGCTTTGGCAATTACAAATACTCACCACAAATTATTAATAAGAATAGACAACAGCTCAGTAACATTCATACATTCTGTGCAAGGGAGGAACACATTCATACTCACTGTACAGGAATGTAAAATATGGCCATGAAGGGCTCAAGTGCCAGGTATGGGAAAAATCAAGCACAATGATCCGGGTATGGAAAACTATGATTGGCAGACAACTCACGCAGAAATATGAGACCCTCAGTTTAAGAACATAATCCTCAAGTGCCTGGGAGTAACCCAAGAAGCCTGGCCTAGGCCAGAATTGGGAATTTCACCTCTCACAAAATCACCAATTTCAAAAAGTTCACAAGAAGGTGAGTTTCATCCAAAGGCCTGGAGAGAGTGAAGGCTTTCGACAACACTACAGCAAGGACAGTTCGCCTTTCCACCTCTTCCTCTACTGACCACTCTAATGCCTCTAATAGACTCAACAGCTTACTAAAACATACACAGTCAGACTCCAGACTGGCCTAGACTGGCATGGTACTGGCTCCTGAGGGACAACCAGCATTCTCCTCCCTTCTGACTCAGCACAGCTACAAAACTCTTCACAGTCAGCTACAAACACTCAATCTGGCTGCATGGAAAATTCTCTGGCTGCATGGAAGGAATTACTCTCCCCCACAACTGAATTTGCCTCTGGATAAGGAGGCCATCTATGTCAGCTGCTGAACACTGGACTGTCATTGCCTCCATTAAAATCCAGCAAAATGGAAAAAAAATTTCACACAAAATCTTTGCCTCCAGATATCTATCCTAGAAACTGAATTTGCCAGAGGGATAAGAATATCTAACTCTGGGAATGAACATCCATATGTTCTCCTCCTGCATTAATTAATGCTGATTCACCTTCTGCAGATACACACGCTGATCCACCCTTCTTTAGAGGGGGCTACTTAAGACACCTCCTCCAAGAGAAACAACCAAATATAAGACCTCCAAAGGAATGTACATACAAGAGCCTGGGATCTTACCTTACTCCAGCTGGGAATTGACATTGCCTCCCTTTGAACCAGAAAAAACAACTTATTTGTCAGGGTCCTACCAAACAGCTTTCCTGTCGGCTATTACCTCAATTTTCATTGGGGTCACCTCATTAAAGGGTCTGCTGTACAGCCCCTTAGACATTCAATCAGGACAGGGTCATTTATGCCTAACATAGTATCCAGGGTAAAATTAACATAGGCCATTTACTACCTATCAGGCCATACACTTACCTACCCAATACCCCAATCACAAAAACAAACATTTTAGCTGCTACATTCCGTAGAAATCCATAGACAACTAAGTTACTGTTGGACATCACAACTCCGTTCAGGGAAATCATGCTGTGGAGCTGTGTCCTAGCCCAATTTCCAAAGAGACAAGCCAAAATCAATGGAGGCCTTCACAAATGTTTTTTACCTGCATTTCTTTTCAAACTCCTTTCTTGAGGCGTGATCCCACTCCTAGGGGCAGCTCCACTCCCTACCTTCTACAGAGGAGTCTACAGCAAAAGATATTTTGAGTTCCAGCACCAGGAGTTCAGTGCATACCTTCACTAAACACTACCACCTACTGCTATTCACTAAACACTTTCACCTGCTTTTTGTACCAAAACAAGACATTCTGCATCCACCTAATTCCTGCCTCCACCCTTGGCTCCTCCTAATTCCACCTAGTGCCTACCACCCCTAGTATGTGGCTTTTGGGATTCCTACCCATGTGTATTTTGCCAGCTGTACCCCACGATTGACACTGGCTGGTTTACAACTTATACATAAATGTAGATGTTCCTTCCCCTCTCTGGCTACTAGGAAGGCCCCTCTGGCCACCCCCCTCCAAAGAGGCCTGGTGGCTATCCTGGTGGTCAACAAGTTGTTGGCGTTATCCTTCTATAGTTATGTTGCAGCAACTACTATACATTGATTATATTGCATTGCACTTTTGATATACTGGGGCACCTAAGGGTATGTACAAGATTCCTTCTGAAAATGCCTGACTTCTGGGGCAAGAAAACCCTAACATCTGCAACTTGGCTTTTGCAATATCTTGTAGATCAGTATAGGTGGCTCCATTTACCATGAGCTCTGCACAATTGCCTCTGAGGTTGTGGACACGGTGTAGTTACCTTCCTCGACTGTGCTGAAAATGAGAGCATTTAGAGAAAGATAATCTGCCTTGCGACTTTTACAGATATCCTGTCTCAGCTGGCATCCATTACAACTCTCCTACACTTTTTGAATTTTGGTAGCTGACGTTCATCACATCCTGGAAAGAGTAAAATAGCAAAAGAGAGATGTCCATATTGACTTTGGCAATCGTGTACTTCATTTAACAGGGAGCCAGGCATCTACCCTTGCAATATCCTTTTTGATCCAACCTTGTGATCCACTGTCCTTTAAAAGTCTCCATTTCCCTTTACTTACCATTTAATTAATCTATCACTATCCATGAAATATTTTTTTCCTGTAATGTTGTAGTCCAGAGCATACTGATTATAAAGCTCTGTTGTATGTCAAACGTATGTTACAATGTTATCTTCCCCCAGCTGTGACACTGTTACAATTTAATAATGTGTGTTTCCAAAATTGTATGAATGTCTATAATTGTTTCAACTATGTCACAATTTATATTACTACTTTCCAAAATGTAATGTCTTATTCCAAAATTTACAGAATGTCAACAATTGTTTGGGAGTTTTTACTGGTTAATCTTTTCTTTTTTACTTCTACAACACTTTGTAATGTATAAACTAATTGATAAAAATGTTCTGTAACTTGTGGAGCTTTTCTTCCCAGGCCTCCATTGAAAGTGGGACTTTCCCCAGCCAGTAAATAAATAAGTAATAAATTCACCATGTAGTTCACATTTTTTCAGGGTGCTATATTCTCTGGATGGAAGCCACAGGACTGAGAGTGTATCCTCAAGGACTAAGAAGGAAAAGCAGAATGCTCAATATGATCCATGGTGACATTTTCCTCTTCAGAGGATAATGGTGAATTGACTCTCTTTCTCTTCTCGTTTATAACCTCTGATGATATCCTGGTTTCCCTACAAATAGGGAGTCTGTGCTGATCCAGGGTAACGATAGCACAGACTGTTACTATGCCAGTGCCACTTCTTGGATGTTTTTCAAATATTTTTTTAGGAAAGAGTTTGCAGTATATAACAGGCTTGACAAAATAATTCAGAGGGACAGAGAACCTCTCTTGGAGCTGTATGCTGTGGTTTTACAATTATATTTCAGTTAATATGGTTAGAAGTAATTTCTGCATTTGTAAAGTAGTTCCAGCAGGATCCGTTGAAGTACAAATTTTATTTATTTTATTTGTTTATTTAGCAGGTAAACACACTGGACACAACTGCCCGTTTTCATGGACAACCCAGGAGTGCTGCCTGGTTAAGTGTTTTTTTGCTTAGAATCACACAATATGCAAATGGAGGTGGAAAGAATGAAGTCCCTGTAGCGAGAACCATCAAAGCAGAAGAGGTATCATCCTCTCTCTGTTAAGCTAGTTATGTTTACATTTTATAAAAGATACAGAAACTGGTTCTTCAAATCTGTCAGTTTTTTCTTATTTTCATGTTTCCTGTCTTTGTTTTACCTTTCTATCCTCTCACTTTCCATAATGTGATCAGTGAACATCATTATGTTTACAGCTTCCCTTGGTATAATACGTATTGTGATTTTTTGTGTTTTTCAGTCAACAAGACTGTGTCAGCACCTCATTCTAGTTTTCTTCTTAAACTGTTGGCAAACATCACAAGATTCACATGCATGCCCAGATCCTAAACTGCATGGAGTAATGCTTAAGTGCAGTTTGCTGACCACCAGCTGATCGTTGTTTTTTTTTTGTTTTGTTTTTTTTCTGGGAGGTGGGATACCATTACTTCAGGAGAAGCTGAAAGAAGGATTTTTTTTTCAAGTTTTGTAGAAAGTGTAAGTGTACTATATGATAGAAAATTTTGACAAGACAATGAAGTACAAGTGGCACTCAGACAAGTGAGAGGAATTGAAAAGAGCACAAGCTAGTGCTAACTTATATGGGGACTTTGTGCCTTCTATGTACTTGCAACTCGCAGGTGTGCAACATGCACTAATCTTTTGCAGGGAAAAGTGGCAGTATAAAAAAATCCCTCTGCTGGACCACAGGAAAAGAGAAGATGAGTAAACCCAAAAATTTAAGCTCACAATACACAGACCATTTCCTATATGAGATAAGGGTCTCCAGAGCTGGAAAATCACACAATACCTTGGTGGTTACATGTTCCCAGTCTTAATCTGGGCACCCCTTCCACTTTCCTTCAGTTGTAGTGACTGTTGCTGTAAACACGTTAGCCCTCAGATTGGAGAGTGTTGTCAAGTGACAGATAGTCTAAGGTGCTTTGCCACTGCTGGAGGCCATAAATGTTTTGAAGATGAGAGCAGCCATCCTTACTCTGTGGGCCTTAAAGAAATCCCCTCTCTGTAGGTATGGATGTTCTTTGTGTTTCACTGTTGCAGTCATTACATTTGGGTAATCTGCTGGTAGGTTGCCGTCAGTCGGCCTGAATTCCAAAGTCTTGGGTCCTGTGTCAGTTGCTGTCTCCTCTTCCATGACGTCAGGTCATCAGGGGGTATAAAACAAGCAGCCACCGCCATTTTCTTTAGTCTTTCTTGCCGCGCGGTGCCTGAAGCAGAAGCATTTCGCAAGTGCCAGTCGCCCGACTCCTGAAATATTCGAGTTTGAGTTTCAGAACCGAAGTCTTCACTAAAGCTAAGTACCCCATTGGGGAAACTTTTTTCTTGCTCCATTCCGATGTCAGAAAAAGTTAATTGTATTACTTGTGGGAAGCAAATACCTCATAAGGATTTCCAGTTATACTGTATTCCTTGCCTAGGCCCTGATCACAACATGCCTGGCTGTCGGTTTTGTGCTAGATTTAACCAACGCACTATTAAGCATCGGTATATTTTTGCCTCTAAGTATTTTGGAAACAGATTTAACTACCCAGAAATGTCGTTGGATAGCAATCCGACTACCGAGTACATAAAAAACGCAAAGAAAAGGACAGACAGTCGAGGTCCAAAACCGACGACAAAGCTTCTCTTAAGCCAGTTGCCGGTTCGCCAGTACTCAGTGAGATGCTTTCGCAGGCCCCTACCGAGACCCATGTGGAGTCCAGCACGCCGCAAGATGCTCAAAGTATTGGACCCATGGATGTATCTCCCTCGGATAGGTCCAGAGCTGCTGAGCAGGCACCGGCTTCTGAGGGTGTATTCAGGCCTTAACATTTTTATATCAAACCGACGACAGCTGCAAAACCAAAGACAAAAGCAACTTCCAAAGTTAAAAAAACTGACGCATGAGCCACGTGCACAGGCCGGTATGCCTAAAAAACAGATGATCAAAATGGCTGAAGACCTTATTACCTTGATCAGGGGTTCCTATCCCCCTTCTGATAAGAGGCCTAGGCAAGGCACTGATTATGAATCTTCAGACCAGGTTTCTATTTCTTCTTTTTTGTCTTCTGATCAGGAATTATCTTTACCTCCCTATGAGGATTCTGATGCAGAGGGGTCTATCCCATCCGCATCACCTCCTGAGGATTATTCATTTGGAGAAACCTTGCATACTTTGAGGGAGCATTTTCGCTGGGAGAGGCAGGATTTCTCAGAATCAAAAAAGAGGATCAGGGATTTCCTTCTTCTCCCTCGGCACAGGCCTTTAGCCATACCCCCTGTTTTAGACATTGTGGATGATGTGTTTTTGGAGTCAAGCTTGACCCCTGACTCCTTACCTCCGGCTCCCAACAAGCCTGACAGATATTACAGGGTCCCTGACTCACACATTTTTATTTAGAAACACCTGCTGCTGATCCTGGAACTATTTCACAGGGTCCAAATGGAGTTGAGGCCTCAACAGCAAAAAATCCTACCCTCTCTGACAGAGATTCAAGGGCACTGGATAGATGGGGAAAGAAGGTTTATACATCTGCAACCTTGCCTGTTAGGGCTTTAAACTGCCAGTTTCATATGCTCAAGTATCAACAACATGTTATGGGATTGCTGAAACAGAAAATGATGTTGATTTCTGAATGTGCAGAAAATAAAGAATTGCAGGAATTATTGTATGCAGCTGAACAAGTTGGAAAGTGTACTTTGCAATGTGGTTTTGATTCCTTAGAGGCCTCCTGCAGGGCCACAGTTACTGGATCTGTGATTAGGAGGCATGCATGGCTAAAAGAGCAAAGTTTGCCTGATCATGTTAAAGCTAAATTACTGGATGCACCTTTACAACATGATACTATGTTTGGCATTAAGGCAGAAGAGGTTTTAAAGAAAATGGAAGACAAAGCTAAGTCTATGCAAACTATAAAAGACTTCTTACAAGTGCAGCCACCAAGATTCAGTAGACAGTGGCCTACAAAAAATTGGTCATTTCCTGTGTCAGTAAGAGCTCAAAGGGGCAAATCCATATGCCCAAAGGGTTCCAGATACCAGTCACAAGATTCTGATAGGTCAAAGTAATGGGGTGCTTCTACCTCCAAATCTGGAGGAGATAAAGCACAAAACTACAGAAAACAGTCACAATTACTTCCCTGTGCCTTCACCAAGCACTTACCTTTTGGCAGCTCCCTTAGGGGGAAAATTAGCACTTTTTGCTCAAGATTGGTAGTTAATAACCCAGGACAAGTGGGTACTAAACGTAGTATCACAGGGATACAGATTCCATTTCCATACTCTGCCAATGGCAAATGGTTGGCCGGATCTGCCAATAAATCAATGGGCAGAGGCACAGAAACAGGTTACGTCCCTCATGCATATTGTGGCCATTCAGCTTGTACCAGAACAGGAAAAAGGACAAGGTTTTTACTCAAGACTGTTCTTGGTACCCAGAAAGGACAAGGCCTGGCAGCCAATACTGGATTTATCAATTTTGAACACATACCTGGACATTCCAAAATTCAAAATGCTGACTTTACAGCAGCTGCTGCCCATGCTGGGCAAAAATGCTTGGCTGGTGACATTAGACCTAAAAGAGGCATACCTGCATGTCCCAGTAAGGGAATCGTGCAGAAGATACCTCAGATTCAAGGCTGGCTTAATGCATTACCAATTCTCTGCACTGCCCTTTGGTTTATCTACTGCAGCCAGGGTCTTTACAAAGTGCCTGGCACCAGTAATTGCTTTTTGCAGACAAAGAAGTATACAAATATATCCTTACTTGGACGACTGTCTCATTCAAGCAGAGAAAAAAGACATTCTTCTTCAACACCTGGCATTTGTGAAAAGGCTTCTAACATGCCTAGGGTACACAATAAATGAAAAGAAATCACAACTGGTACTCTCTCAAAAGGTAACATTCCTGGGTGCAAGCTTGAACACAACTGCCCAGATGGCTTACCTCATGCCAGACAAACAAAGGCAATTGACTACTTACTTCAAACTGATGGCAACAAAGACCCAGTTATCTGCAAGACAAACTGCAGGCTTTGGGCTTCATGACATCCGGCATCCTACTGATTCCATATGCAAGACTGCATATGAGGAAGCTTCAATGGTACCTAAAAAGTTTATGGAGTCAGCATTGTCACAGTCTGAAAACAATGATTCCTCTCATTCCCTGCCTACAACAGGAGTTTCTGTGGTGGGCAAAGGCATGTCACCAAAACATGGGACAGGCCTTCACTCTATCCCCTGCCAGCCAAACCTTAACAGACGCATCATATTATGCATGGGGGGCCCACATGGCGGGACAATGCATTCAGGGCATATGGACCCCAAAAAAATGCATCTACATATCAACCAAAAAGAGATGCTAGCTGTTCAAAATGCCCTAACAGCCTTCAAGGACTTTCTTCATCCAGGACAACTACTGGTAAAGATGGACAACACCACGGTTGTGGTATATAAACAAGCAGGGGGGGGCACGCACTCATACCCCCTTTGCAGACTAGCCATGGCACTGTGGGACATAGCTTTGACTCGCCAAATACATCTTCAAGCTCAGTTCCTGCCAGGAAAACAAAATACTCAGGCAGAAGATTTAAGCAGAAACCTTATGGACCCTCACGAGTGGAGACTAGATCCACAAGTCTTCAGCATGATAACAAAGAAATGGGGGAGCCCGGACATAGATCTATTTACCTCTCCTCAAAATTATCAATTGAAAAGATTCTGCACAAGGACATAACAAGCATGGAAAGTGGACGCCCTATCCTTCAGTTGGAAAAAAACTATCAGTTTACGCCTTTCCTCCCCTGCCTCTTCTTCCCAGGGTCCTACTAAAAGTCAGACAAGAGAAACCAAAGATGATACTAATTGCCCCGCCAATACTGGTACCCAATCCTAAGGAACCTGTCTCAATACCCAGCTTGGACATTACCTCAAAGACCTCAACTACTGTCCCAGCAAAACAATCAGATCCTGCACAATCAACTCCACACACTGAACCTGGCAGCATGGCTGATCATGTAGTTATACAAACAACACCTCTCAGTAAAGCTGTGATGGATGTCATTTTGGAAGCCAGAAGGCCTAGTACTAGAAAATCTTATGCTGATAAATAGAAGAGATTCTGTGCTTGGAATCAAGCACAAGGGACCGATACAGCAAAACCAAATATTACTCAGATATTACAATACTTGACTGAGATGCTTGACAAAGGCCTATCTTTCTCATCAATTAAAATCCATGCCTCTGCCATTTCGGCTCATTACAATACAGAGCCACCAATCTTTTCTCATGCTTTACTAAAGCAGTATCTTAGAGGAGCGAAAAATTTAGGGCCTCTTAGAAGATCACTAGTACATGCATGGGACCTCAATTATGTGTTGGAAAAGCTCACCCTGCCTCCATTTGAACCAGCTGCTACTGCTGATATAAAGTTCTTATCATGGAAAACAGCTCTGCTACTAGCAATTACTTCAGCAAGAAGAGTCTCAGAGCTACAGGCCCTCATGGCTGTGGAGCCTTTTGTCATATTTTACACAGACAGGGTGTCTCTGAGGACCAATCCTTCATTTATGCCTAAGGTGGTTTCCAGTGTGGGTCTTAACCAAACTGTTCATCTGCCAACCTTTTTCCAAATCTGCAGAACAAGGGGGAGAGAATTCTGCATTCCTTGGACATACACAGCTAAGATTCTACTTGAGCTGGACTAAAGCTCTAAGAAAAACTGAGCAATTACTAGTGACATATGCTGCAGGATCAGAAGGAAAGGCTATTTGAAAGCAGACTATTTCAAAGTGGATAAGCCACTGCATCCGTTTCTGCTACTTACACTATGGCAAACTTGTGCCCAAGGGCATTAGGTCTCATTCCACCAGAACTGCAGCTACTTCAGCAGCCTTTCTCAGAAGAGTACCAACCAAAGACATTCTAGAGGCTGCTACTTGGAGTTCTGTTCACACTTTTACAAAGCATTATCATTTGCCTCTCTACTCTAAGTCCAGGGCAGGCTTTGCCACTGCAGTTCTGCAGGGCCTTATAGCCGCACCTAATGCTGTTTAGCTCCAGCCTCCCTTCCATAGCTTTGGGATTCTACCCAAATGTAATGACTGCAGCAGTGAAACACGAAGAACATAGCACAGTTGTCAACACTTACCATAAATGTAGATGTTCGAGTGTATTCACTGTTGCAGTACAGGTTACCCGCCCGCTATCCAGCTTTCATTCTGGAGTTTATCTTTCTTTCTCTGTCTTCTACAACCTATGTGGTGTATTTGCTTGTAGATGAAGGTAAAGTTTGTATTGATGCATGTATATATAGTTTTTATATATATATTTTTGCTACCTTTTTGGGGGCACCTGACATCTGGGGCAAGAAAAACTAAAGAAAATGGCGTCAGCTGCTTATTTTATACCCCTGACGACCTGACGCCATGGAAGAGGAGACAACTGATGCAGAACCCAAGACTTTGGAATTCAGGCCGACTGAGGGCAACCTGCCAGCAAATTACCCAAATGTAGTAACTGCAACAGTGAATACACTCGAACATCTACATTTATGGTAAGTGTACACAACTGTACTTTACCATGCATGACAGCAGTATGGCTGTAGCATGGTATATAAATGAGCTAGGTAGAATTAATTCAAATCCCTTGTGTCAAATTAGTATAATAAAGTGCTTACCTCATAGGTACAAGGTACAGAGTTTGATTCTCACCTTTGAAAGATAAATTAATTAGGCTTAAAATGGCCTGTAATGACAGCTAGCCTAGTACTTACTTATGAACCTATAAGAAGCCTTGTGGTTACGGGATGGGCTATGTCAACCAATTACTTCCTGTAGTTAACCTGTCAAAAATGACCTTGCCAGTGTTTGCTGATATCACGAGTGACTCCTAAGCGTGGCTGTCACATGGAAGCTGTTCCATCATTGAAACTTTGCTTTAAACTGTTTGCATCTTGGACCAAAATCAAATGTAGTATCTTCTACTTCCTGATTCCATTCACTAGAGAAGCAGCCCAGGGACACTCATTTTTAGAAGTGGCCCCAGGACTCCACTGTGCTTTCCTCCATTTCCACTTATTCTTAGTTTTTTTCCAAAATGCAAAACAAAAAAAGACTTAAGTCACACTCTCAGTTCTATTTTGGTCTTCCAGCTTTTTGAGGAGCCTGTCCATCTTAAGCCTGTGAGAACCTTTTTGATTCACTTACCTGACAAACCTTACTCAAATCTTCACTTCCTATGGTTGATTACATGTTTCTTCACTTTTGTTAATGATCAGATACCAGCTAACTAACCAGGGTTTTAAAAAACCTTACCTCTGTCCCAGAGCTAAAATACAGTAAAAATTTAGAAGAGCAAATTAATGCGTTTCTCTATATAAACTTCTTCAAAGGGGTTGGTTTCCCTTTCCATCATCAGTGTCACTTGTCTTGAGTATTTTTTTTTTCTAAAATCTTTGATCTAGGCCTTAGCTATATTCTTTGTTAGTGAGGCAAGTGAACTGGACTTGAACACTGGATTGTTATCAGTCACAACCTGAGAAAAACGTCAAAAACTTAAATACAGCAGTATATTCATGAAAATAAAAAAATGACTTAAATTTCAGAGTCGCGAACTAGATGCATAAATAATTTATTAGCTTAGAATTTCTTTGACATTAAACAAGTGTAACTTGCCTAATAATTTTGAACAATAAGAAGTATATTCACCAAGAAGTAGAGCAAAAAGAAAAGTACTTGTGATGATGCTATTTACCCCCCTCCCCCAGTCTGTCCCCTAATAAAACAAATATTTACAGATTTTCAAAATTATATCTGCTGTCATTGCATAAGTGCTGGAAACTAGTGGCAAATCCACTACTGGTCTTATCCACAATCATATGATGTGTGCTTTTATGATGTCACCCAGCAAAACATACTTAGGACTCTGTCCAGATGGTATTGCTGAAGAGGAAACAGACCATCTCAGATACAAATATTATATGTATACTAACTCATCCCCAGCCATTAACAAATTAAATCTGGAATGGGGCTATGCTGTGATTTGTACTGGGTATATATTGTTTTTTTCCTTTGTGTTTTGCATTTGAGTGGCACACTGGAGATCAGGAGAGTTACACAGAAGTGCGGTGCATTCTCTGTAAAGGAAGGAGCTTGAGAAAATTTTATTTACCGATCCAAGAACTGCAGTCTAAATCATGATCTTGTTAGGGAATGGCCATTACCATGCAGATTTGTCTTTATGATGAATACATACCTTTTGTTTGTTTGAGGAATTTCTTTTCATCAGTGCAGATGCACTACCACCCAGGAATGTTTGATCTTTTTTTCTTTCTTTTGAATTTGCATAGATTTTTCCCTATATTGGCAAAACAAAAGTTTCTTCCCTTCCTTGGTTTGTCTCTCGCATCTTACAGGAAAGAGCTGAGGGAGGGGGGATGAACTGTCCTCCCTAACTTGGACATTTCCTTGATGAGAGGGATGGAGCCTTCAAAGAAAAATTGGAAGACCTTTTAAAGATTACTGAGAAGTTTATTTCTGAAGGCTTCCTGTAAAAAAAGGAAGTTATTTGAATTAGTACTTTTCTGAATTAGAAACCATTAAAGATGTTAAGAGTTAAGGTAAATGCAGCATAAGTAACCTTTTTGTGCAGTTAGACTATGCTGTTAATACTTAACATGCATACACAGATACGAAGATTGCAATAGATTAACACTTGCAGTCTGTTAAGTGTGGCATTGTATAACAACTTGTGTCTGAGCTTGTCACTGAGTAGCTGCTTCTCCTTTGGCCTGGTCCCAACCATTCTGTGCTATCTCCCACCCACTATTGACATATTCCATAAGTTTGTCTCAGGATTTGTGTTTCAAGGACCCCTCTTCCTCTTGAAACTAGTGATTTCCTTAATCGATTAGTAGATTTTCCTGTCCAGCTACCACCATATCCCATGTTCGAGTTTGTCCATTTTTTGTTTTATTTCATTTTCTTTCTGAAAGTGAAGTATATTCAAATCATACTCTTCCTTTTTATCATCTAGTGCATGTATGTCTAACATAAGTCTTATATTTTTTTTATTCTACCATCTACATTTCTTCCAGCATTTTATAATTTTTGCTTTCTTTCTACCAACTTAGTGTCCCTGCTTTGCATGGCTACCAAATGTGTCTGTGTGTATCCTAACCTCTTGGTTTATAGTTAAGTACTAGGCTAGCTGCCCTTGCAGGCCATTTTAAGCCTAGCCGGTCTCCTTCAAAGGTGAGAATGAAACCCTGTGCTTTTTGTCTGTGAGGTAAGCACCTTAACCTTTATGGCAACCATGTTGGATTCCAAACCATGCTCCTGACCATACTTCTTATCCTGTCAGCCCAAGAAATCTGGACAAACCTGACATAATGGGGATACAAAGGTGCAAAAATAGGGACATATTTTAAATATTCCTCTAAAATGAAGTCTGAAACTCAAATGCATGACATTATTTGCTAATTTCATTCCTCCAGTCATCCCAGAGATTTGCCAGAAAACCAAAAATTTTGTGAGGAACAGACCAAAAGTTTGAGGCAAAACTCTGGACATTCTGTGAAAATCTGGACAGTTGAAAGGTGTGCTCCTGACACACTTATCCTGGCTAAATGTTACTACAACTCTGTCTGTGTCCTCTGTCTGTTGTGCCCTGTTAGTTTTCTTGCACAATCTAGGCTTCTATACTTTCATCGGAAGACCAAATAGCTTAGCCACACTTAGCAGGTTGCTTCATAAGATTTTTTATCTAGTAGTAATGCCCTTCACATTCTGTTGCACCTCTCTATTAACCTTATGAACATTCATAACATTACTATTCCTATGGTAAAACTGAAGTGCATCTCTGTGGAATATAATGATTTTTGAAGAGCTATCTCTTCTGTTTTTTTTTTTTAATCATTTTATATGCAACAGTTATCATTTGCTGCCTTGCATTGTATGACACCTTGTAAGATTTAAGTGTGAAGATTTTCATCCTGGGCTTCCTACTACACAGTAACTTTATTTAAGAAAAAAGTATGCTTACCCATTCTAAATAATGTTATTACATAAATGCACTTTAGTGGTCCTCTGCAGCTTGTTTGTTCTGGGGAGTCTCCAAGCTATGTATTCCATGTGCCTTCAGCATGCATGTCCCAGCACTTGCACAGTATATCACACTTTATGCTGCTGTCTTTTGTTTACAAATTAGTTCCTAGCATCCTGACCCATAATTTTTTAATGTATGGTTCCATGTAGTCAACATCCATCATTCTTACTGTTTTTGGCACAGTAAGTTTCTTTCTGTTTTTGAATGTCTTCTGTTCAAGAGTAGTAGTTGTCCAAAATATAATAAAATTAAATAAAACATACATACAGGCAGCAGCAGCTTTTATATAGAAAACTTTTTAACACAGAAAGATGGGCCCAGTAGTGTTTGGCAGCTTGTAGTTGTGCTGAAAAAGTGGTGTCATGGCTACCTGCTACATGGAATTTGTCTCAGTAATGCTGAATATACAGGTGGCATGCTGATTAGTATTAATCGGTGTGCACATTATTAAATAATTATAAGTGACGTCCTTCCATAACATTGTTGCAGTATTCTTCACCTAAAAGATCTCCTGTCAAGGATAGCCCAATATCTAGCCAGTGTACCAAAGCCTTATAGGCACCATACATCACACGTATGCTCTCAACACACAACGTAGGGCATAAAGGTGACATACGGATGCAGATACTCAAAACTTCTTTGCCACCAGTCCGAATGCCCTTCTGATCTGCTTGTTTACCAAACTGTGTATCTGAAGTAGTTTACTTCATTTGGTCTTCAACCTGTGGGTTATGGATCCGTATCAGATCCGAGCCGGCTTCTACTAGCATCAGCTCTGAGCTCCAAACTCCTCCCCTTACCCATAATACACTTCCACTGCCTTCCATCCCCAGATCTCGTTTGCCGCAAATTGCTTTAGCATTGTGTCTCTTGAGCTCCAACTAATCAAGTGGGTAAATCATTCATGAGTAGCCTTTTTCTTAGAATTTTTGTCAGTTAGTGTTAGTATAGTTCCCCTTTCTCCTCCCCTCACTTGGTGCATCGAGTTTTAGTGTTTTAGGATAGTTAGAGTAGTTTGTGCTGTTAAGTAGATTGTAGCTTACCCGCCCCCTCAGTGTTTCCTCTGTATACGAGTGTGGTGAGTGAGTGAGTGAGTGAGTGAGTGAGTGTGTGTGTGTGTCAGTGTCAGTGTCAGTTAAAAAGTGACTGCCTATTTTTTTTTTTCTTAAGGTATCTTTCTACTGTATTAGTATGACTGAAAAGCTTGTTTTCAAGTGGTGCACAGAGTGTGGCCATAAATTATACCCTGCGGATGGCCACACTCTGTGTGTTTGCTTGGGCATGGCCCATCTGAGTGTGGACTGCAGCATTTGTACGGGCTTCAACCCCTGCGCCATAAAAGATAGAAAGGCTAAGTTGGCCCTCAAAGGCCTTCTTCCCCCTTCAGACTGTTTCCTCGTCTCTGACTTTGGTCACAGTGGCTGCTGTATCCACCTCTCCTTCCTCTGGCTTCTCCTCCATCCCAGGCTGGGACTCAACCTCCTGTACCAAAGCCTGTGGTAGTGGATCAGAAAAGAGGTAGAGCTAGGGAAAGAGAGTCGAAGGCGAGGGAAAAGAGAAAGAGCTCTCTGGTCCTCGCTTCTCCTTCTGAGATGCCACAGATCCATGACTTCCCTCAGCTCCGATCTCCGAGGTTCTCCTCAGAGCTGGAGGAGACATGTCTAGCTTCTCGGGCCTCAGTGCCCCAACCCACCAGGTCAGAGTCCATGACATGGTTGCGGTCCACCCTGTCCTTGTCTGACATGGATCTGGATAAAATGTTGATTTATCTGTACACAAATCCAGATGGGGGTCTTGCCAGCCCCCCTCCCTCAGGAGGGGGGAGCTCACTTCCCTTTTTCCAATCTATATCACCTTGTCCGATCCAACCTTCGGGTTCGGAGTATTCGGATCCGAGGTTGGCTTTGGTCAGGGAGTTGGCGCTGAGGGTACCTGCTTCCTCGATGCCGACAGCTGCCTGGAGCATTTCGGATCTGACCAGCTTGGATCCGAGCCACTCTCAGCACTGGAGCTTGGGTGTCAGATCCGAGGGAGTGGAACCTTTTTCTTCAGCTCTAACTTTGTCAGGCCAGGTTTCCTTCCTCGAAGTTCTGGCTACCTCGGACCCGGCTCCGATTTTCTCGTTGGACCTGGGGAGACTGGCCTCTTTATTGGTTTCTCAGAGGTTCGCTCTCCTTCGGCATTCGATGTGGTAGAAAGGGTTCTCTTTGCCGGATTGAGACCCCTGACCACCCCCTTAGACTCCTCCCACACCCCCTCAGCTCTGTCTATGGTCCCCATCATTTTACCAGTGAGGCAGCCCTTGCTCAAAGAGCCCCATATATTTCCCCTGAGGAACAAGTGGCTTGCGAGCTCCCCCCAGAGAGCCCCACTGGAGAGGTACCTCGCAAGCATGCAAGAGGAGGTACTTGGACCCCCCGAGTTTCTCACGGAGGACACGGACTTAGATGATGGAGAGTGTTCCCCTAGGTCACCTCCCGAGGATGGCTCAGACATCATGGAAATCCTGCACCAACAGGGAGGTTGGTCTGCCCCCAAACCTTCTTCTGATGAGTCTGTGTTCCTGGAGGCTTTCGGCACGGGCCCATCTACTTCCTGGGTGTCCTCTCCCACGGATCCTTTGGTGGATCTGGTCACCTCTCAGGCATGGAAGGAACCGGACACCATGGAACCTATCCCAAAAAGACCTGATAAGATCCTAAGCCCCCCCCCCATGATAGACCAGCTTGGAACAAGGGCTCCCCTGTAGATGCCATGGTGGTAGTAGCAGCCACTAAGAAGAAACTTGCCCAGGAGAGTTCCTAGTCCATCCTCCTGACCGAGAGTCGCGGATGATGGACCACCTAGGGAAGCGGGTTTACGCTTCAGCTACCTTTTCAATTAAGGAGCTGAACTACTTGGCCCATGTCACCAGACTCCAATGTGACCTGGTAAAGGAGTTGGAGGAGTCTCCCCACAAGTCAGTGTCACAGGAGTACAAGGCTTTGTTCTCCGGGAGGATGGCCACTTTAAAAGCAGTATCTAACACGTCTGTGTGTCTCCTTTCACATGGAAGGAGCGGCTAGGGCAGCTGGGTCCGGCGTGTCCATGAGGCGCAACTCTTGGCTCAGGTTATGTCAATTTTCTGAACCCTTCAAGGCGTCTTTTGCCAATGCTCCTTATGACAGCTCTACACTCTTTGGTAAGACCATCAAGGAGACATTAGAGTGAGAAGGACAGGAAGACACTGCCTGCTGTCGGGATCCGCTTCTCTAACCCTCAAAGGTCCTTTTCCCGGAACCAGAGAGAGCAAAAGATGATGTGGTTCCGGAAGTCACAGTATTCCTAGGACACTCAGGGCTCTTCTTCCCCCAGAGGCAGAGGGGGACAGAATGGATGCCTTCCCAGAGACAGAGGGGGTCTGAGGAACTTTGGGTCTCGAGAACCTTTCTTGGACAGACCCAGCCAGCAACCCTAAGGGGTTGCCCGACTGCTCTACTCTGGAGGCAGTCTGGGGACAATTGTCCTTGCACCTAGTGGTGTGGGAGTCCATAACAATGGACCACTGTGTGCTTCAAATCATATCCAGAGGATACTCTATCCCCTTCGTGGGTTCCCCCAAATCTCCCAGACACCTCCCGGACGTACCATCCATGCAAAGGGAGGCAGCAGCACAGGAAATTTCCAAGCTGCTAGAAAAACGAGCCATCAAAACCGTCCTTTCAGATCAGTCCAGATCGGGCTTCTACTCCAGGTTCTTTTTGGTTCCAAAGAAAACGGGGGTCTTAAGGCCCATTCTGGACCTCTCTACCCTGAACCTGTTAGTTGCCAAAGAGAAGTTCCGGATGGTCACATTACAGCCCATCATGCCGTACCTGCAAGAGAGCGAACTGGATGTGATTGTTAGACCTCCAGGATGCTTACTATCACACAAAAATGCACAGAATCTCCAGGAGGTTCCTCCGCTTCTGGCTAGGAGTCCATCATTACCAATTTTGAGCCCTACCCTTTAGTCTCACCACAGCCCCCATGGTGTTTACCAAAGTGTTGGCAGTGGTAGCGGCTCACCTGAGGCTTCATGGGATTCAGGTCTGTCCGTACCTGGACGATTGGTTCCTCTCCGCTCCCACCATGCATCTACTCTCCCAAACCAGGGATTATTTCCTGAATCTTGCCCTGCATTTGGGGATCACAATCAACTCATCCAAATCTCTCCTATATCCTGTACAGGTGTTAGACTATATTGGTGCCAGGATAGATACTTTCAATGCAAAATCTTCCTGACCACAGAGAGAGTTCAAAACCTGAGGATGTATGTCTCCCTGATCTGCAACTCTCATCTCCCAATGGTGAAATCGGTGTTGAGAGCCTTAGGCTCGATGGCGGCGACCATAACTATTCTCCTGTGTGCCTGGTTACACATGAGAATTCTACAGTGGACTCTAGCTGTACAATGGTCCCTGTTGGAACTGCCATTGACATATCCAGTCCAACTCGCTCAAGTCTGTCGGTCGTCCCTTATATGGTGGGTGTGCTTTCCGGACATTTTGGAGGGACGACCTTTTGTTCCAATGCCGGCCGAAGCCATAGTGACCACGGATGCCTCCTAACTCGGGTGGGGCGAGGGTATTTGTTCGGGCAGGACAGTCCAAGGCCTGTGGTCCCCCATAGAGACCAGCTTGCAAATAAATGTCCTAGAGATGATGGTGGTCCTTTTAGCATTGCAGGCCCTTCATGCCTTTCTTCCTCTGAGAACCATTTCTGTTCAGTCAGGCAACATGTCAGTTGTCTGGTATATCAACAAACAGGGAGGAACCAGATCTTACCCCCTTTGTCGCAAGGCCATGAGAGTGTGGGAATGGGTGATCTCCACCAGTTGCTTTCTCATCATAAAGCACATTCTGGGACGGTCCAACATTCTAGCGGACAAGCTAAGTTGGACCATTCTGATGCCTTACGAGTGATCTCTGAAGCTGTCAATAGTGGAGCAGATCTTCAGTGAGTGGGGTCAACCTTGCTGCGATCTCTTCGCATCTCCTTCCAACGTGAAGTGCAGCAAGTTTTTCACTCTGAACCCTCTGCCGGGGGAGCCCCCCCCCCTCCAGAGATCCTGTAGTTCATGCTTGGCTTCCCGGTCTTCTGTATGCTTACCCATCAGTACTACTTATTCTGAGGTTTCTACAGAAAGCTCAACTGGGGAGCAAAGTGATCCTCATTGCCCCGTTCTGGCCTCGCCAGGTATGGTTTCCCTTCCTTTTGGTCTCACCTTCTGGCTCCGCCGTGGATCCTAGATCCCATTCAGGATTTAATTTCACACCCTTCGGGGGTGCCTCATCTGAATCTGGACAGCCTGAAGCTCACAGCTTGGCTGCTCCAGTTCTCTTGATTGCTAGGACTCCTGGACTATCCTCCTCAGATCTATTTTGGTGGCTGCTCATAAGTCTTCAACCAGGAAGGTTTATCGCAGCAAGTGGAAACTTTTTTCCTTTTGGGCCTCTCAAAGGAGATTAGATCCTTTCATGGCTCCTATTTCCATCATTCTTGATTTTCTAGCTGATATTTTTCAACACAGAGCTAGTTCTTCTACTGTCAAGGTTCAGTTGGCTGTCATCTCTCATTTTCATATGGGTGAAAATTCTGCCTCTTTAGCCTCTTCAGACTGTGTAAAGCCTTTATCAAAGGCACCTTTTTGTTACACCCCCCCCCCTCCCCGGTCAAAGATCCTGTTCCCCCATGGGACCTTTGGTCGCTGTGCCGTTCGAGCCTGCCGCAACTGCAGATGAAAAATTTTTATCTTGGAAAACAGCTTTTCTGGTGGCTATTACCTCTGCAAAAAGGGTTTGAGTTACAGGCCTTGTCCATCAAATCCCTTACTTGATTTTTCACAAAGATAGGGTTTCCTTTCGAACCAATCTATCCTTTCTTCCTAAGATGGCATCGCCAGTCATTATCAGTCAGACCATCAGTTTGCCTGTGTTTTTTCCTAATTGTAGTAACAAGATGGAATACAAACTCCACATGTTGGATGTCCATAGACAGTTACAATTCTATTTACACAGGACAAAAAATTTCCATAAATCTGATCAATTGTTTGTATCCTTCTATAAACCCTTTTTGGGGAAACCTATCTCTAAGGTCACTATAGCTAGATGGATTTCTACATGCATCCTACAGGTCTATAAGGATAGAGGCCTATCTCCTCCAGGTCAGGTGAAAGCTCATTCCACTAGGTCCATGGCTACGTCTACGGCCTTTTGGTCTAGAGTGTCTTTGGATGATATTTGTTCTGCAGCTACTTAGTCCTCATCTTGTACGTTTATTTCTCATTACAAGTTGGATTTGACTTCCATAAGGAGAGCATCCTTTGGTTACGTGGTGCTCCAGAATATTCTTTCATGAGGGCCTCCCAGGAGTTTGGTAGCTGGGGACTCTGTCCCACAGGTTGAAGACCAAATGAAGTAAACTACTTCAGATAAAGAAGTTATGTACTCACCATAACGTTCCATCTGAGTAGTTGTACTTCATTGTCTTCAACTGTCCCTTCCTCCTTTCCCCGTACCTTGGCATATGATCAGCCTACTGGCTGCAGTATAGGTCACAAGTAAATTTTTCAGGTTGGGTTATCAGTATAAGGTTCAGCAAACTTGATCTGGGGATGGAAGGCAGTGGAGGTGTATTATGGATAAGGAGAAGAGTTTGGAGGTCGGAGATAATGCTAGTAGAATTTGCCGGCTCAGATCCGTAACCCACAGGTTGAAGACAAATGAAGTACAACTACTCAGATGGAACGTTATGGTGAGTACATAACTTCTTTTTTCAGATAAGTGCTCTGTTGGGGTTTCTTCTCTTCCTTTTTATTCTTGTTTGGTATTGTGTTCATGTCATCCAGAAAGGGAAAATTTCAGTGTGGGAAGATGATTTGCCATGTAGACCATCATAACAGGTGTCTTTTTTTTCCTGGGTGCTTCCCACAGTTATACACAGTGTTCCGTCTGCCAGACATTTGTGCCTAAGACCTACTCCTCTCTGTCCATTTACCATGAGAAACAATGTCTTAAGCTGTTGGCTCAGGGTGCAATGGTAGAATCCTCCCATCCCGAGGCCAGCCATCTACCAAGGAGGAGTTCAAAAAGTCAGGCCTGAACCGGCTTCTACCCAGCCCCCCCACCCTGATGTCTCTGTAGAGGTTAGTGAAAGCCCTAAAGAACGTCCAGTGCTTGCTTTGGATTCCTCTGCCACCACCCTTCAAGTCTTTTCAAACGTTTGTACCTGACGTTGAGGGGGAACTTCATCTAGTAATGTTTGAGAGACTGAGGTGGATTCCTCAGATTTTAATAAGGGAGGAAATTCCTACCATCATTATAGAGTCACATAAGGGTTCTGACCCTCCAAGTGTTTTTTGAGTGGGGGTCCCACAGAAAAAGAAACAGGAACACAAAGCATATTTCTCTGTTGTTAAGGATCCTCAGAGTGAAGGCCAGGATTTCATTCTGGGTTTAATGCTTTGATGGTCTTAAGGTCTCCTTAAGGGGTTTCTGTCACTGTTCCCCGTGGTCTTCCACTCCTGTTAAGAGGCCTAGGGAATTGTACTTATCAGATAAAGATTTGGACTCTGGGGAAGAATACTTGTCCTATTCTTCCCAAATTCCTTCCCCTTGGACCACATTTCAGAGGCAGAGAATTCCTTAAGTCCAGACTCCCCTTTGGAAGAGTTGGCCTTTGGGGATACTGTTGCCTGTGTGATGGACTGTTTTACATGGGATTGTTCAAAAAAGATACTATGAGCCTCTACAGATGGATTCTCCCAAACCATCTACTGTTCCTCTTGTTTTGACTGCCCTTTTGGATACCTTTTCCTCGGCTTCTGTAGCCCCTGACTCTCAGCCTCCTGCATCAAAAAAGCCTGATAGATTCTACATAGCCTAGACAAACTTATGAACCTATGGCCCTAGGGCCTATACATGCCTAGCCAAACAGTTCCCCGGATATTTCTACTTCTCTGGACCCCTGTCTAGCAGGGTGACTGACATGATCCCCGGGGTGAATTTCCTATCTCCCATCCAATCATCAAGGTTCCTTTTGAAGAGGGCCAAGGAGGCGCTTTGCTTGATATGTATGGGCAGTGTATTTCAGAGTATGGTGAGTCTCTGGGTCAGGAACCTATCCCTCCAGCATGTTTTGTTCATTGTGATGACAAGGTTTAGATCCCTGGAGCATGTGGCTCTGAGGGATTGGGATTTCTTTAAGTGGAGCATGTCCAACAGCTCAGGGATTGACATGGCCTTGTATGTTAGGCAGAGATCGCCTCTGAGTAAAAGATATGCCACAGAGTATAGCTGGAGTTTTTTTAGACGGTCATCATAGGGCATCTGCTTTAGGCCTGTGATTGTTTTAGTGAGGTATTTCTGCGGCCTTTCCAGCTGTTGCAGATGTCTTGTGAGGTATATACCAAACAGGGCATTGTACTCTATAATGGGTCTAATGAGGGATGAGTACAGTGGGACAATGACCTCCTTTTTTCTGGATGAAAAGCCCTTAGTGATGAGGTGTGCCACATAGAAAAATTTCCTAACTGTTGTGGGGATGTGGTTATCGAAGGTGAGACCACTGTCCACCTGTGTCCCTAAGTCTCTCGTCACACTTTCAGTGTTTAGTGTACTGCTACCTATGTGGTAATTCATGGGTACATGTTTTTTTCCCAAAGGGGACAACTATACATTTCTTGGCATTAAGCTTGAGCCCATGGCTCTGGCACCAAGCATCTGTTTTTGTAAGGCCCTTTTGTAGAATATCCACATAATTTGGGGATTCAATAATGGCTCCCAGTTTGCAGTCATCTGCGAACTTTGTTAGTCAGAGTCCCTTAGTGTTGGCCTGTACTTCAGAGAAGTAGATGCCAAACAAGAGCAGTCCCAGGACTGAACCCTGAGGTACTCCACTTGTCACTTGTTTGGAGCTGGATTTGGAGTCGGCTACTTTTACAGTCCGGGTTCTGTCAGTAAGCCATTTGGCAACCCATCGAGTGATGTAGGGATTTATGCCCAGCTTAGTAAGTTTATCTATGATTCCAGAGTGGGGGATGGTGTTGAAGGTGCTGAGGTCCAGGTAGGCTGTGTGGACCGCCTTACCCTCGTCCACAGCTCTGGAGACTGATTCAGAGAAGTCAGGCAGGTTCAGGAGACAGGATTGGCCCTTCACGAACCCAAACTAGGTGGGGTCCAGTGTGTGAAGGTTGCCAATGTCTTTGTTTATAAGTTCCATGATAATGCATTTCATGCCCTTGCAGATCAGGCTCGTCAGACTGATGGGACAGTAGTTCCCGGGATCCAAGGTGGATACCCCCTTGTGGAGTGGGATAACTGTAGCTGTGCGCCACTCAGTGGGCAAAAAGTCTGAGGTGAGGCTATGATTAAACATGACACTTAGGTGAGGTGCCAGTTCATTTTGTAGTTCATGTAGTACACAGCCTGGGATGTCGTCTGGTCCCATGGATGCTGTATTCTTAGCTTTGGAGAGTGTGGTTTCTACCTGTGTGGCCATGATTACCTGAATTTGGCAATCTTTTGGTATTGGGATGGGCCCTTTAGGGGGTGAAAGGGGGGTGAAGTTGGCACTAAATTGATCTACCAGTATATTGGCAATATTCTTGGGATCAGTATATTTAATGACATTCTGTTGCAGCTCAGAGCAGATCTGAGCATTGCCATTTAGATTCTTCGCATAACTATAGAATGCCTTGTGGTGGTCTTTGGATCTTTGGCAATTTTATTTTCATAACTAGCTTTGGAGGATTTTATGAGGGATCTCAGCTTCTTACTGAGGCTGGTAAAGGAGTTTTTTGCATCCAGGGATTTTCCTCTTTTCTGCAACAGTTTCTTCCTTCTGTTTTATATTTTTTTTATGGCAGGGGACCACCAGATTGGCTTCCTTTTTTTGGAGAAGAGCGTCTTAGTTTTATTTGGGATGGCATGATTCGTGCACGAGTGGAAGTGCTCGTACAGTGCCTTAGTGTAGGATTCAGCAGTCGAAATTTCAGCTCCCGTCTGCATGGGTGCCATGAAGTTTGTCACTTTTGACTTAAGTAGCATGAAGTTTGCTTTGGAGAACTTTTTTACAGAGGTTCCCTTACTGGGGGGTGGGGGTGGGATGTGGATGTCAAAGGTGATTTGCGTATGGTCAGACCTGACCAATGATGGGGTGACCAGTGGTGTGGTGCATCTATCTCCCATGTTGGTAATGACCAGGTCTAGGATATTGGATCCCCTGGTGGGACAATGGATTAGTTGGGAACCGTTGCGAAAAGGTATTGGTACCCAAGTAGTTTTCCCAGTTAATGGCAGGGTAGTTGAAATCACCCAGTATTAGGGTGTTTGGTTGTATCTTAATATTTTCCAGTATGTTTAGAAAGGTGTAGTAAGAATCTTAGGGCATGGTGGGGGATCTGTAGCAAGCTACAATTTGGATTGCGGTCTTACCTAGTGTTAGTTGCATCTGGAGAATTTCATATGCATTGTGTTGGGTAGCTAGCCTGGAGGTGTGAATATCCTTGGTGAATATGGACACTCCTCACCTTTAGTGTTTCACTCTTGGTTTGGTGGCCGAAAAGTGTGTAAGAGTTGTAGCTTGGTATTGCAAGGCTGCTCTCTGGAGTCTTGAACCAGGTCTCAGTTACTGCACAGATATTGACGTTCTCCATTTTTAGGAGTGCCTCGAGAGAGTGCATTTTGATGTTTAGACTTCTAGCATTGAGTATCATTACCTTCAGATTTTGCATGCTTCTGTTTGTTATGGTGGTGGTTTTGTCCTTTGAACCTTGCCTAAAAAGGCCACTATACGGATTGCAAAAGCTTTAGCCAGTAACCCGAATCCCAGGGGTGACAGGTGCAGACCATCTCTGGCAAAGTGTCGTGGTTTGTTGATCATGTCGTCCCAGTCAGACAGATACTGGATCCCCTTTGATTGACACCAGAAGCTTAGCCAATTCTTGAAGTCAATCATTTTTGTCTTTATACTGTGGTATCATTCTGGGCGAAGGCAGGATGCTACTAAGGGCTAGGGTCATACCTGCCTGGACCACATGATCTGAGAGCTCTTCCATGTCTCTCTTTATGTAGTCCAGGGAGGTACATCTCAAGTCATTTACTCCAACATGGATAATGACAGAGTCATATTTCTACTTGTTATGGGGTGACTTGAGTGCATGCGTTATGTGGCAGATCCTGGCACCCGAGAGGCAGCTGACTGTAATTTTCTCCTTGCTCAGCCTGATTGAGTGGGACATCAGTGTGCCTGACTATAGAGTCTCCTATGACTAAAGTGTTGGGTACATTGTCTTGCCTTAGGGGCTGCTGTTGGGTGGCACACTGGTGTCGTGAGCTATGTGTCACTTTGGTTGTGACTGGTGTTTGTTTGCTTTTCAGCTTCAGAGGTCCTTGTTGCTTGAGCAGGTTAATGTTAAGGGCCTCCGCATATGTGGGTTTAGTGTTGCTATGTGTGGGTGTTGATGGTTTGGGTTTTGAAGGGCTTTGTGTTGCTTGAGGTGTAGTGCAGGTGTTAACCTTCTCCTCTTGACTGTCTAGCACAATCTTGGCTGGAGAGAGCTTTGCTTCCAGTTTGGCTATGTAAGTGCATCTCTCACAGGTTGTAGTGTTGGGTGGTAGGAGGAGAAGGTTGTCTGTGTACATGAAGCAGTTGCTGCATTTCCCCAGTATGCCCAGATTCACCAGGTGGACAGGGGAAATCACTGGACGCTGACCCTTGGACATGCCTGTTTAAGTGCTTTTTTGTAAAGTACAAGAGCTGTTTTCCCTTACCTTTGCAAGGTACTTTGCAATTATAGGCCTAGTGCCTACAATTAATTTCTCCTTATTGACAAGGAGAGTTGAGTGTTTGTTATCATTTTAAGGCTTCCTAAGTGCTTTCCAGCAGGTTCTAAGCGCTAGTCACAGGGGTTCAGATTTTAGTGCTACTACTGAGAAACCAGCTAGTTCTAAGGGAAAATTTGAATGCAGACTTTCTGGCACCTAGAATAGTTTAACCGTAGCCCCACAGTGCTGCATGATTCGAAAAATGCAGAAACGCACACGTTGTTAAGCCAGAAAGTTGAAAGGGATAGAAATCAGCCCAAAGCTAATAAAATTACAATTTCAGAGCTGGAAACCACTCATCTATTGTTAGATAGGCAGAACAGTGCTCACCACTCCCACTGGTAAGCAGTAGGACTTCCCTCTACCACAGCAAGGTCTGGATAACTCTGAACACAGAAAATAAAGTCCTGAAACCAGCAAAGCCTAGGATCTGGACTATACAAGCTAGGAAAGGCAGGAAACGAGAAAACAAGATAGTATTTTTTTTTTGGTTAAAACAGGCTAAACAATGCAATAATACAGTAAATAAACACAGAAAAGGCTAACACACTTGAGTGTGTAGCCATAAACAGTAAATGCAATTAAAACTCTGCAAAATTAGCAATTTAAAACTTTTTGAATGAAGCAAGGCAAGTTGCAAGGTGTCTAAGGATTGCAGATTTCTTTTTAAGAGCCCTTCTGCCTTCAGTGGTGTCAGGTTCTTCTGACAAGTCCTCCAAGTTGTTGCCCTCTACCAAGCTACTTCTTTCTGATAAAGGCTTTGGATCACCTGACATTTTTGGGTTCTGTACATTATCCATCTAGGATATTTCATGGTTTGGAAGGTCCCATCTTCCCTTTATAGGCATTCTTCAACTCCTTGAGGAACAGCTTCCTCATTTTCCAGAGGTTCTACAATCTCATTTGGGTCAGGGCACCATTCAGCCCATCCCCCCACCGTGGTGAGGAAGGGGTTTTACTCCCAAATGTTTTTGGCTTCCCCAAAAGGAGGATACATGGAGACCAATTCTGGATCTTACCCTACTCATCACCGTTGTCAGGATAGCTTCATTTTAGATGTTATCCCTTCAGACGTTGTTCTCTCTAATACTTCCTGAGGTCTGTCTGGTTTATCTAGATCTGAAGGATACATACCTTCACACCATCATTCATTTTCACACCAGGAAGGTTTTGTTTCTCTTTCTCTTCCTTGTATTTCCAATTCTCTGCTTTGCCCTTTGGCATCTGTAGTGCCCAAGGATATTCACTAAATGCCTTGCTGTTGTCATTGCTTTTTGCAGGCTTTTCAGTGTACAGATTTTTCCTATCTAGATGATCTGCTTATACACTATCCTTCTCCCAGCAGTCAGCTACAGGATTTTCAGTTTACCACTTGCCTTTTACACAGTCTGGAGTTCACCGTAAACCTCCAGAAGTCAGTTCTGACATCTTCCCAGGATCATGTTTTCCTCAGATGCAGGCTTCAGATAGTTTTCATGCTTGGATCTCTACCTGCCCCAAGGCTGTCTCTGATAGCCTTTTTTCAATCTCTTTCTTTCTCTGTCCCCTGTCATGGCCAGGGAATTTCTCAGAGTATTGGGATTTATGTCTTCCACCATTCCCATGCTCCATTTTGCAAGGCTCCATATGAAGAAACTTCAGTGGTATCTCAAATCAGTGTGGCTTCAACATTGCCTCTTCCTGGAGTACCCTGCTCGAGCTTCAGTTTTGGACTTCCCAACTTTCTCTCAATCCAGGGCTTCCTTTTCAAACTTCAGTTCCTTCTCAGGAACTTTTCATAGGCACCTCAGACAATGGATGGGTTGCCTTTTGTGGCCTCCTAAAGGTCCAGGGTGTCTGGTCTCCTCATCAATGGTCAGACCATGTCAGCATAAAAGAGGTGAGGGCTGTGTTGCTGGCTCTGCAAGTTTTTCTTTCCCTCTTTTATTCTGGGCACTTCAAGATTTTTCACGAATAGTACCACAATGATGTGGAATATTAATGAGGAAGGGGGCAAAAGGTCTTGTCTTTTCAGATTAGCTCTTAAGGTATGAAATCTAGCTATCCAGTATCAAGTGACTGTCCAGGCGGTTTACATTCCTTCAGAGCACAGTCTGGTGGCAGACTGTCTGAACAGATCTAGAACACAAGCTCACAAATGGATGCTTCACAGTGATGTGTTGCTGCACATCACCCATCAGTAGGGTATTCCTCAGTTAGATGATCTTGCCTCCACTCTAAACTGGCAACTTCCTTTATTCTGTTGAGGTCCAAAGTCCTCTCGCTTGGGAACTGAATGCCCTGTCTTTTCCTTGGAAGGGGTGTTTCTGTACACCTTCTGTTCCCTTCGTCTCTTACTGTGAGTCTTCTGTATGATCAGGCAGGACTCTCTCAAAATCTTGCTAGTGACTCCCTTTTGGCCCAGATAGCACTGGTTCCCCTTTCTTTTCATTTGGCCAAGGGAAATCACCACAAGTTACCTCACCAGGTGGATCTTCTCACACAAGACAAAGGGGTCCATTATCCTTCATCACTTGTCCACTCTTCAACTGATGCTGTGGGTGATAGGGTTTTGATCCCTTTCAGGCACCTTTTTTCTGAGGATGTGCTTCAGGTTCTGCAGGAGGCCAGAAAACCCACTGACGGGAAATCGTAGATGTCCAAATGGAAGCAATTTTCTGTTTGGTGCCTCTGTCACCATCAGGATCCCCTATCTGTGGGGGTTCCTCTGATTCTCTCTTATTTGCATGATCTGTTCCACGCTGAGTTGTCATATATTTCATCAAAAGCTCACCTGTCAGCAATTTGTTTGTCTGCTCTTAAATTCTCCCCTGGCTTCTAGTTTTGAAGTCAAGCAGTTTCTTAAAAGTGTCCTTCATATCAGGCCTCCCAGCAAGCCTATTCCTCATTTTGAGCCTGCTTCTTTAGCTTCCCTACAACATTGCCCTTAGAAGACTGTTCTTCATTTGGCTTTCACTTCAGCCAAGAAATTCTGTGAACTTCAAGCTCTCATGGCCCATTCCTCCTTTCCTAGTTTTCCACAGAGACAGGGTGTTTCTTCGTAGTAATCCTTTTTCTCCCCAGGGTGGTCAAATGTGTTGTTCCTTGATTAATCTATTTAGCTTCCCTCCTTATTTTTCTTCTCCTCAGCCTGCCAGTGAGTCGGTTCATTATACCTTGGATATTTTGAAATATGTAAAACTAAATGCAAATAGAGCACACCACCGAAAGTACAAACTGGGAGGGGCACTGTATGACAATCCAAGATAAGTGCCAGTCAACTCAAGATGAAATTATTTAATTGAGAACTTTGAAGTACAAAACTTCTTCAGAATAACAAACCAACACACAAACTCAGTTTAAATACATGACATCATTAATCATGTGACACATGAAGGAAAGAACCAAAAGAAACAAAGTTAAAAGCTTGAATAAAAACATTAATAAAAACATAACATTAATATATTACATAGCTTAAAATAAGGGTACAGCTAATAAAACCTCATATTAGCCCTAAAGATTGTAACTTAAGTACACTATTAGTAGAAATGTTGTCATTTAAGCCAGGATAGACCCCTGCATTTGTTTTTATCTGACGAACTAGTCATGAACCTCCAGGAAAAGGTCCACAGTGTCAGCCCGTGGACTAGTTCATGAAGTTTCTATGCCAAAAAATAAAAAGTAATCCTCAGAAAATTCAGAGAAGTGTTTAGCCAGGGCATTATTAAGGTCTTTCTTACCAATGCTGTAAATATGTTCCCTAATCCTATCCGTAAAAGCCCGTTTGGTTTATCTAATATAGAAGCAGGCACATTTCTGACAAATAGCTAAATAAACAATACCCTTAGAAAAACTTGTGGCTGATATTAATGTTACCCAAAGTAACCCCTCCAGTGTTCAACAAATACCTGCAAGTATTACAGCGACCATATCTAAAAGTCCCCATTTATCTGAATTGTAATTTCGACCTCCATTGTTATGTTCAAACAGCTTCTAAAGACACATTCTGCTTTGCACTGTAAACAACCATCAGTGATGTTAGAATTTAGAAGATATTTCTTCTCCCACATCCTCATAACAATATTAACAAAAATAGGAGCGCAAGATGGACCTATGGCTACTACTCCTTTTTGTCTAAAAATCATACCATCGAAATAAGTAAAATTATTACTAAGAATTGTGTCCCTCAAGTTCACAATAACTTTGATTTCTCACCCACTCAATTTGCTATTTTCAGTAAGAAACTCAAACAATCACTCTAGCCCCTGTTGATGTGGTATTACTGAAAATAAGTCTTTGGCGTCTGTTGTCAGAAGTAAAACTCTTTCGTTATATCTTCAGAAATTCATGATAAAAAAATCCCAAGAATGTTTGACTAAGTATTCAAGCCCTTGAAAGATCCCTTTGAGTTTTAAATCAATAAACGTAGCCAAGGGAAGTTTTTTAGAGGCCTTAGCATCCACTATAGGTCTTAAAGGTGTCACATGATTAATGGTGTCATGCATTTAAACTGAGTTTGTATGTTGGTTTGTTGTTCTGAAAAACTTTCATACTTGAAATGAAAGTGCTCAATTAAATTATTTAATCTTGACTTAGCTGACACTTTTCTTGGACTGTCCTACAGTGTCCCTCCCAGTTTGTATGTTCGGTGGTGTGCTCTGTATAGCTTGGGTTTTCTTAGATACTTCGCAAATCTGAGCAACTTTTTCTTTCCTTTCATCCCAGGACTTTGGCGGTTTCTAAGCAAACCATATCCTCCTGGATTTCGAAAGCTATTTCTTTTTGTTATTCTTTTTATGAAAAATGTCATTCCTCATCAGTAAAGTCACATTCTGCCATGGCAGTTGCTTCTTCTAATGCTTTTTTCAAGGGTCTGGATACCATTTCTCTCCTTGAGGCTGCTACTTGGTCTTCTGTTCATGCTTTTACTGAACATTCCAAGTTGGATGTTTTTTCCAGGGCCAGGGCAGGCTTTACCAGGGCTATTCTGCATGTGTTTGTAGAGGGCTTTTCTGTGCCTTTCTCTTGAGCTCTTGTACTCTCCTTTAGGTAAAGAATACTGCAACAGTGATATGGAAGGACATTGTACAGTTGTGTAAAATCTTACCTTAACAGTAGATATTCTCTTCACTGTTGCAGCACTCTTCTCTTTCTGAATGCACGTTTCCCTTGACCCTCGGGGGTATCCTGTTCCATCTGTGGCTTTTCCAGTTCTTTGTGTGCACATCCATACATCACCTTTATATCCCAAGCGGGATGTACAATACCTATAACAACTAAAGACTGGTATACTGGCCAGAATTTTGTGCTATCCTTGGCAGGAGATTCCTTAGGTAAAGATTACTGCAATATTGAAGAGAAGGACATCTACTGTTATGGTAAGATTTACACTACTCTACTTTGTCGTTAAATTTCACTTTTTAACACTGTTTATTCCTTTTTGATGTAACTGTGCCAGTACAAATGTATACATAATTGTTCTCCAGTTCTGCGTTATGTTAACAGTTCTCACTCTCTTAGAGCTTTTCCTCACTGAGCCACCTTGGAAAAGGTGCCTTTCATTAAGCTCAGTTGGCATTGTTTGATTAACAAAGTATAAGTAAGTAAATATGTAACAGTTTTTGAGAACAAAAGTCATATTTCTCGAAGATCAGATATTCTGCAACTGCAGTATTTATTGAAATATTCCTCTTAAGTTTTTATTGTAGTCCATTTTTTCATGGTGTAGAACTTAGTGTTCTGTGACTTTTTGGTTTTCCTTACAACAGGATAAGGAATCTGGGTTCTGAAGTGCACCTTATTGAAGACTTGATGGACCCTTGTTTGCAGCATGGGGAGCAGGGTATCATGTTCACAACTCTAAAGGTATGTACAGTTGCCAGTTTTTGCTATCAGTGCAGTTCAGCATGGAGTCAGTAAGGAAAGAGTAGGCTGATTTGTGTAAGAGTCATTAAATTCCAAATTCTTATCATACTATATCATACTGTATATGTTTTTGTTTTTGAATGTGCATACATAGTCATGCATGTGTTCAATCTCTGGCAGTTTTGCACAGAGGGTTAAAAGAATGTGCTGTTGGGGGTCTACTTTGACCCATCGGAATTACGTTTCAACGAAACATAAACAGACAAACTCTTTTTCGCAAAAGTGCATTTTCACAAAATGCAAATAAACCGAAAAAAAACTCAAATCATGAACCATATTTATGCAGGAGCCATCCTGCACCCCCACTACTTTTATATTCTCACTCCGAGATCGGATTGCAGTGGGGAAAAGGGAATATTCCCTTATCCCCACTGTGCCGATCTAAGCAACAGCCCCTGTTGCTGTTTGCTTAGTTGCCTTTTCGCGAAAGTGCATTTTCGTGAAAAGGAGTTTGCCTGTTTACGTTTCATTGAAACGTAATTTCAATGGGTCGAGGTAGGCCCGCTGTTGGACCCTAGAACCTTCAGCAGCTCTTGCTTCAATTCCAACAGACTCCATTTTTCTATGTCGGGGCTGTGAGTAAATCACTTAACACACATTACTTCTTGATTCTGCTTGAAATGGTACTCTGGGTCCAGTGGACATGCCTAGTTGATCAATATTTTTTTTCTTGTTGTCAGAGAGTAAATAGTAACCATCCTAGTATGTGTGTAGTTCAGAGCCTATGGTTTCCTTGTTAATGTGTCAACTGTCCAGTAGCAGTACAGAAGTGAAGGTGGAAGAATTCACAAGACATCATCCTTGCCATCCACTAGTTTGTTTGACTTTGATCAGCCACATTACTATTTGTACCAGGTGGTTCCCACTTTTGCAGTTATTAAACCTGCAGCCCAGATATCCATCGGGGAGCCTTGCATACAGCAGTAGTCATGAAGTGCACTAGTTCACTGCTTATCCTTGTACAGAATAGTCATCATGGGGTATGTGCAGGAATGTGTACACCCTCAGGGGAAGGCAGTGCCTACTTTTGACAACTAATGGGAAGGGGTTAGGGGCAGAAAATAACAAAACCGTAATGGATGCTTAGACAATGGCCTTCAGTGGCTTGTGATCACCACATTGGAGGAAAGTCATCTTCATTGTGGGAATGGTGATGATAGACAGTGGGAGGTAAAATACTTAAAATACATAAACTGGGCAAGGTAGTCTTCTGCTCTTTAGTTTCCTATAATTCAGGTGGAATAGGCAGGAATACAGCTGTGCATAAGTTTGTTTGTGCTTATAATACATGTATAATTTCAGCAGTGTTTTGTTCAGAAGTAACAAAACACTTTTCTTTCTAATGTCTTCTAAACAAGTGCTGCTGGGGTGCAGCATTTTTGCCTTCAGGACTGCTGTTAATGTGTGGCAGTATGATAGTGCAAGGGTATCATTACTGCCCTTCAGTCTATAGTTTGAGTCCTATGGGTTATCATTACAGCCCTTCGGTCTACAGTTTGAGCCCTAATTGGGTGCTGGTATAAGAAATGGACAATGTTTGCAAGCACAACCCACCCCAGTGAGCTTCTAAAAAAAATCCACTGAAATGAAGTGTCTGATATCTGCAAAAGACAGACATTTAAGAACCTCCTAAATAAGGAATATATTAAATTCAGAAGTTATACGAGAATAATCTGACTTCCTCAGTAAAGATGGTATACAAAGATCTTCTGGAAATTGAGCATTCTACCTATTTGCCAGCAGTAAAACAAGGAGCTGCTCTTCTGTCATCTTTTCAGTGCATCCCAGGTGCATAGGTTCTTCCTATGTTTATGAACGAAGAGATCATCAAGAAACTCAGCCATATCACCCAGTATTGGTGGGAGATTAGTAGTTCTGCACATTAAGTAGATTTTTTTTCCATGCATTCCATAGGTGAAAATTTTGTGATCATGATCTGGTCATCTTGAATGGCTTTGAAGATTGCCAGGGAAGTACTTAGCTTAATACGTAAGAGGGAGCCTATTCTATAAACAGAGGATACACTGGGTTAGATCTCATGCCAGCTGTTGATGACAACATGGCAGTATATAATTAGATGTCTAGAGTGTGTGTTTACTTTGCTGTTGCTTCGGTTTAGGTGTAGAAGTTCAAAGGCTGTAGAATGATTTACTGTGTGGATAGCTAAACCAAGATCACTCTTCAAGAGACTATATGAGACTGAGTATGAATGGACAGGGCTTTTAGTTTGGCAGTGTTGCTAAGGGTACCATTGCCTGAGATCTTTTTGTTGAGGAAGCAGTGATGTCTTTCACGTTGGTTTAGGTGCCTAGTGAGGTACATGCTGAAGAAGGCATCATATTCAATAATGGCATTAGTAAGGTAGGAATAAAATGGGACCTTTGCTGTACCACAAATTATATTTTGTACAATTTTGTACAACATAGCTGTAAAAGGCAAGTTTGTTAATGTTAACTGGTTAATTGGTTTTAAGCGGAGTGTTTTATGTGTTGTTATGCCATTATAACACTAGATTTAATAAAGAAAACTGTGCTGTGTTTGTTGTTGTTGAGGCCACACCAAGCATTTGATGGCCAGCTCTTTGTGATGAAAGTGAGTATCAGAATGGGATTTGACAGCTGCCACTAGTTTACTGTCATCAGAAAAATTGCATAGTTATAGTATGATATTGGTTTACATGACAGAAATGTACATAAGGAGGAAGAGTGGTCACAGGACAGACTGCTGTGTAGCACCACTGTTGATGTTTTTCTGTGTAGAGAAAATCCTGTGACCTTAATGGTATGGGTTACAAGAGATAACACTCCAGGTAACTTTGCATGGGTTAATGTTGAGTTGTGAAAGTTTGCTGGTAGTCTCATCATAGAGATAAGATTGAAGACCTTAACAAGGTCCAGGAAGGTATATGCCTTTGGCCATGGTAACCTTTTTGAAGAACTCATCTATGTAAAGCATGTATTGTCTGCCTTTTATGAAGCAAAACTGTTGTGTATCCAAGAATATAGAGTCAGCTATATTTTCGTTTGTTAGTTCAGCTGTAATATGCTGCATAACCTTTCAAATAATAATAGTTGGAACTAACAGGCATGTTATCCTCAGGGTCATTAGAGGGGCCAGTTTTCCACTTTTATCTAAGGAGACCACAACAGCATATTCTAGTGCCGTGGTGGTGCAGCAGTTAGCATTGTCGCCTCACAGCAAGAGGTTCTCCCGTTCGATTCTCGGTTGGAGTGCCTTCTGTGTGGAGTCTGCATGTCCTCCCCGCGGATTAGTGACGTTAAAGACATGCAGGTAGGTGCGTGCATGAATGGGTGTGCCTTCTTTGAAGGCTGGGCATCAGGCTGGCAACTCGGCACCATAAAAATCCACTGCCAATCATTAGCGGACCGGAGTTCTGCTGTGGCGACCCCTAACCGAGAAAAGCCGAAAGACATTACTTTTACCACAACAGCATATTCTCCATTCTGTGCCAGGGACACTTCCTGATGCCTTCTCTTCTGTAATGTTTTGCAAAGGTGTAGCTAGGGTGGAGCAAAGGGCTATAGCTCAATTAGAGGTGTTAGGGGGTGCATTCAAAATATGCCACTCTGTCATTAGTCAGACAGGATGTTCTTCATCTCACATTGCTGCAGTCCTTACACTTGGGTAGTCCGCTGTCCTTGTCTCGGCGACCCGAATATATCATAGTGACGCCGCGCATCAAAGGAAAGTTGACACACTGACGCCAGGGTACAGGGTACAAATGCCATGACCCCATCCCTTATCCTCAGTCTTTTTGCGCATGGTCGATGCAGAAGCAGGCGTGCCGCTCTGCGCTCTGAATTTTTTGAAATTCGAGGTGAGAGTTTCGGGCCGGTTGGATGTACGAGTTATAGTTGGCGTTTTGAATATTTTGGTTTTTAGTGCGTCAGGTGGTTTTGGTTGTCAGAGAAAGTGAAAAATAATACAGATACAGATTAGAGAAACGAGTACTTTGTTTATCATACTTTTTGTGTGTATTCCTTGTTTTGAGGCCTGCTCCTTGTTTTTTGGAGTTAAGCTCTTGTGCTAGATGTGATTGTTAGATTTAGGAAAGCGCACTATAAAAGTGGTGTGGTGTTATTGTGCAATTTATACGCCCGGCCCGCAAGCCAAGGCCACGCCTCGGAGAAGCTTCCAAAGGCCAAAGGCTAAAGAGCGTAGGCAAAAGAACTTTAGAGGTGTCGGTGGAGCCGGTGTGGTTCCGGAGGGTTTTGGAGGCCCGGGAGTTTTCGAGTGGAGGCAGGGGGAGGTCTGTGCAGGAGGCAGGGGAGGGCCTTGGCAGGAGGCAGATGTACTGCCTCTCAGGTTGCTGGGGGTCCCTCCTCTCTCTTTCTGTTTGGGCCCCCTTCCTAGGTTTTCAGGGCTTCCTTAGGTTTCAGGCCAGACCAGTGAATCAGGTGTGTCACCCCCCTAGCTTCAAGTTACTAAATGGCAGAAGATTTGTATTCTTTCAGAAAATAAAGATACTTTGCCCTCCTGATAAGAGGCCTAGGTGATATTAGCTAGGAGAGAGTTTTGAGCTTCGGAGTTTGAGCAGGGAGTCGAGTTTGGGAGTCTTAGGCTAGTACTTTGATATTCTGATGTGTGATGATTGATTCTCTACTTTTCTTTCTCCTGAGGATTTTTCTCTGATTCACTCTTCATTCCTTGAGGGAGGATTTTAAGTTCCATGAGGGAGGATTTTGATTCCAGGAAAGGGACTTCTCTTTTTGTTTTTTTTTCAAAGTACCCCAGTGTTTCTCTGATTCCAGGGGAAAAGGCTTAGGGAGTTTTTTTTTTGCCCCAGCTGATGTTTTTTGGCTATACCTTCCTACTACTTCTTTGCCTGAAGGTCCTGCAGCTTTTTGCAAGAAATTACTGGGTGCCCTCTACTCATTAGTAATCATAAGAGTCTTGGGGGCGGACCTGTTATAAAGAAGGTTCTCCTTTGGCAAAGGTGTTAAAGGCCCTTCCAGGCAAAAATCCGGTTCCTTCGATAAAAGTTTAAAGTTTTTTTATATAGAGCACAGAAGAGCTTTGAATCTCCAAATTAGATGGGGAAGGGGCAAAACCAAAAACTACACTCATGAAGAGTTACAGTACTATAGAGTTTTCATGTTGAAAGGTAAGGTAGATGCTGGTTGGAATTGGTATTGACATCTGAACAGGCAGGTGAGTAGTAATTGTTTTGCAAACGTAGGGGTATATATGATTTGCAGTTCGTGGCTGTGGCTGGTGAGGGTCGTTCTATAGTGCTGCGCTTCGATGGTCAATTCAGAATTGATGCCCTCAACAAGCTGATTGTTTGTATCTGCCTTGAGGTTCTGTTCTCCTGTTGAATGCTCCTGTTGAGGCTATGGAGAAATTTGAAAGATTTTTGCAGGAGTTCCTCCTGTTGGTTTTTTTCAAAGGTTCACCCGGTAGAAAGTCTCCTGGAAATTAAGCTACAAGTGGGGTAGGTCTAGATTCTATACCTCCCAGAGGTGGGGGCGTGGTTGGGGGAACAGGGGAGCTCTTTAGTAGGAGTCTCAGGAACTCAGGGGGTCAGTCAGGCCAGTCTCAGGGGGGCCAGTCGCTGGGTCCTTTCAGGCGACCAGAGCCTCTTTTCAGGCCAGAGCTGCCAGAGGAGGCACTTGGCAAAGGCTTTGGGAGGTTGGCACTTTTCAGGAAAGGAAAAGCTGTTTCATAATCACACGATTCATTGGCCACATTCCATACGGGTTTTTGTTTTTAAAGGCATGCCCATTGGCTGCTTATTTCAAAGGCTCCTCAGCAATCAATAGAGAATAAAGGCTTTCAAATCAATAACATCTATTACTTTCAAATAAATTCCAGAAGCAGCCAGTTCCTATCAGAGCCTTCGTTCCTGTTTTTTAGAAAGAAGGTTTTCTGAGACCAAACAAATTGGGATTTAAGAATTTTTTTATCTTCTCTGGCACTATATCTAATGTCAACAAAATTCAATGTGTTGGCGTTACAGCTTACAGGGTTACCTCTGCTGGAGGCACTCTATTGGATGGTAAGGAACTTGGATTTATTCACCCTCATACCTTGAGGTTTCATTCCTGCTTGCAAGGACTTGGCTATCTGCGTTTTTTGGACTCTGCTTTCTATTCTCTGCTTCTTGCTGTGCCCTGTTCCTTATGGCTCCAGCCAGATTTTTTCACGTTCTCAATGGCTATCTATTTCTAGTCCTATAGCTAAAGGCCCCTGAATCTATCCTTATCTGGGCGAAGCTTGATTCATTTTCATATGTGATAGGGGCGAGCTCATGCATTGGGTTATGGCTGAGATGTTGAAACTATCCTGGTAGTTTCTAGACAGGACATGTGCTTCTGGGTGTAAGGACCTCTCACAGCATACCAACAGGTGTGAGACTGTAAGACTGATTGGAGAATCTTCCTTTAGTTTCGAGTCCCCTCGTAATCCTTCTTTCCTACTTCAAGTCCAGTCTCATCAGGTCCTCAGGCATGGCAAGGTCTTCCAGTCCAAGGCTCTGGGCAGTCATTATCTTGAGCTTCGGTGGTTCAAAATGCCAAAAATCATATGCCAGTTACAATGCCAAGTTGTACATGTACAGTTCACATAATTCTTTGCATTCAAAAGGGAATTATGTCCTGGGTTCACCTTGGAATGTAAATGTGGCTGTAGAGTGACGTCAGGAAAAGGAGGGATTCAGACAACTCTCTGTGAAATGAAGGGGGACAGCATTGTGGGGATACCTCTATGCAAAATGTGGGAAGCTTGGAAGTGGCCAAAAAGGATACAACCATGGTGGTATCAGAGATCACAAGATTAACATCTACATATGAAGGAGAAGTCTGTTAGTCAGTTTGCGTGACAGAGCTTTCAAGGATTTACTTTTCCAGGGCAGGTGTTGATTCTAACAGACAACAAAGTCACATGGATATCCAACAAGCAAAAGCAATGCACACAATCTTAGCATGCTCTATGCAGGCAAGCAATTTTTGGAGCAAGGAGGCTTTGTTTTTTGCGGAGCAGGCTTTGAGTTACACAGACAACACAGGGCAATCCTCTCCTTCCAAGAGGTAAATTGCCCCCTGGTGGAAATATTTGGGTGGAAATTGGATCCATGGGTAGAAATTGAAAGTTCTAGTGTTTTGGGGAACTGTTCACCAGCTGCTGTTTCCAGACTCCAATAAGGTTTCAGTTCATTGTGCAATTTTTCTTGGAGGTAGATTTCTGTGGCTTCTCTTGGAGTAATGTTCTTCATCTCCAGTGGTCTGCCTTTCCTACTCCCAAAGGTCTCAGCCTCTCCTCGACAGGATACAAGGAAGGTCAGACAGGTGTAAGCCAAGCCCGACAGCACTGGTACCCATTACTGAGAAGTCTGGCTGTTAGCCATTCCTGAGCCTGTGCTCTACTCACCTGTCTGCTGCTCACTCCAAAGGTTATTGCCTCAGAGGGACAGTCATTTACAGCTCATCAAGCTTCAGCCTCTCTGTACCTAACAGAAACAGTCTGTGGCTTTTTGAACCAGTTTTGTTTGAATTTTTGCCCAAGTTTTGTCTAAGTTTTTGGAAAGTGAAAGGGAAGAATCAGGCAAGATAGGGTTTGGGAGATTTAAAAGGAAGGAATTTTTTTGATTTTTGTGGCCTGGAAAGCTCTTTGATGATTCTGAGCCTAATTTTGACAAAGGTTTGTGTAAATTGTTCATCTTCTACTGGAAAAGGTTTGTGTTTTCTCATTCTTTGTCACTATGATTGTTGCAGTTTTTTGTTTTTTGGAAGCAATTCTTAGATTGTTCTCTCATATAAGACCCCTTAAGTTGTGAAATTTCTTAGAGGGCAAAGAATGGTTGGAGAAAATTTTGTACTCCCTCTATGGGATCTCAATAGATCCATTTTTGGAGAAACTCAAAGAATGTTTAACATGGCCTGCTACTAGTTGAAATATTTATCATTGCAGGAAGCTTTTTGTTGATAATTTCTTAATTTTCCATAAGATAGGTTCTTTTCTTTACTTATGGCAGTTTTTCCTTTCTTAATTTTCCATTTATTATCGCGGCTTTACTTTTATGCATGCTTCCTTTATCAAGGAATTCTGCTTCTAGTGTGGCTTTAAACCAAACTAAGCATTTTTTCTTTTTTTTATTATAGTTACATGCAAAAGGGTTTTCTAAGGGTTATTTGTTTCTAAAGGGTACAGGCAGTTCGCAGCATTATTTGTTCATTTGCTTAGAGTTCTTCAAGTGGATTGGGTTTTGTTGCTTTTTTTTTGAGTATTCAGGGCAAGGATGTTCCAAGCAATTCGTCAAGGAGATCCTTTTGGGGAAGGGCTGCTTTCACATTTTCCTAGGGGGGGTGCAGATAGGGGGGAATGGGATTACCAATCATATTTTTGGGGCAACTCTGATCATTTTTGGCAGCATACCTTCTTCTAGCATTATACTGGGAGGGCACTATTATTTTGTATGTGCATTTGCTCTCTTTTTCTTAGGCTCTTTTCACCTTCCTTTTTTCCAGGGCTGGTGGGATTATTGTTTTTTTGCAGGGGCATTTTGGCAAGGCCTGCTTTTTAGGCAGTTTAAGAACATAGTACAATTTTGTACCTACCATAAATGTAGATGTGCCAAGATCCACACCATTCCTTCAGTCTGTAGTTATTTACACCTTTTACCTCCCTAGAATTTGATGGTGGCATTGGGAATTAAAACAGTGGCTTGGTGATATAAGGGTGTAGTTAGTGTAGTTATTGGGTTGGGTTGTGGTTGTTTCTTGTATTTGATATGTCTGGTATATATTAGAACATCTTTTGTTTTGTAAAGGTCATTTGTGTTTATGTTTTGAGACATGTGATTTAGGACAACCTGACATCTGGGGACTGAGCGCCTTACACCTGGATCAAGTGGGTCGCATGCATTTTGTACCCTACCGACCTGATGTATATAAAATTCATAGATGACGACTACAAGCCTGACGGTTGATATTAATGTGTACTTTGGTAGTGACACTACTTTTCTTTTCACGACTGAAATGCAGAGAACCTTTTTAAGTTGAGAGGGTTGGCAGATTATATAGCTGCTGTGGTCCATATGTCATTGAAAGTAGCTTGATAAAAGTAGTTTGAAGAGGCAATAGTGCTAATTCTAATAGGCCTATGTTGCTGAGAAAGGTACAGTTTTATGCTGTCAAGTCAGTGGCAGTTCAGAAAGCTGTCAATATTAACAGGTGGGCTTCCCTGTGGTTGGAGTTGGGATGATATCTAGCTGCACGTTATGGCTTACATGTTTTATTCAATCTGCTGATCCATTGGTCCTTCCAGGTGGCATATCAGCAGGGATTGTGAATGCTTGGAAGCCTTCCATCAAGTAAATATACTCTGCCAAGTAGAGGTGGTTCTCCATTTGAACGGAATGGTACCTAATACTGCTTACAGCTGGTCAGTTTATGGGTCATCCTGACCTGTCAAAGATGCCTGTAGTTTTTCCTTTGTCTTGGTGCATTTTTCAGCCATGTCTGCCCGTTAGGATGATGTTTAGGGCAGAATCCTGACCCAGAATTGACTGGTTATGCAGTTTCTAAAAGGAAAGCTAAATTTCTACCTACCTTTGAGGAACTCATCCCCTCGTATGGGTTTGAACTTCATGATTGACAAGCTAGCCACCCTCTGTTTGAACCAGTTGATTCCATACCTCTAAACCATATGGAATTCCTTGGTATTTTCTGATTTTGAGGGCAAAATAATGGGGTGCCACAAATTCCTGAATGGCTTCTTCAAATCCCATTTTTTTAATTAAGAATTTTCAGTGTATTTATTACAGAATTAGGGCAAAGTAGTGAGGTGCCATGAATTCCCAAGTGGCCCCTTCAGATCCCAATTTTTGTTTTTTAATTGAGTGCAGTATACATTATTGCAGAACTACATTCTGGAAACTAGCAAGTGCTGCTGCTTCCTTCAGCTAGCTGAACCAGCATTTTAGTTCCAAGGTACGACTAAACAAATAACTCGGCCTCAACCAAGAATAGTAGAAAAACATTGTTAGCATAATTGTGAGCATGTATTTAATGCCAGAAACTAGCAGTGAAACAGTTCATTGTTTTTGTTCTGATAAATGTGGAATGTTCTGTCAGTTCATAGCACTCTTGCTGTTCCTTATTTTGTAGAGCATGCCTAATCATAGGTTCATAGGTAGGTACTAGGCTATAGGCCTAAGGGCATAAGTAAGCCTAGCCAAAAGTGTCTTGGCTTTCGCCACCCAAGTAGATTAAATTCCTGCCCCTCTATCGAGGAGAGCCACAGACGTGATCCGAGGGGTGAATTTCCTATTACCCATCACTCATCAAGGTTTTTCTTGAAGAGTGCTAATGATGAGCTCTGCTTGATGTGGATGGGAATTTTGTTCTAGAGCATTGGAAGTCCCTGGGTCAAGAATCTATCCCTCCAGCATGTCCTGTTTATTGATGTGGTGAGGTTTAGGTCCCCTAGAGCATGTAGCTCGGGGAGATTGGGATTTCCTTAAGTGGAGCATGTCCATCATTTCTGGGTTTGACATAACTTTGTATGTCAGACAGAGATCTTCTCAGAGTAAGCAGTATGCAACCGAGTAGAGCTGGAGTTTCTTGAGCCAGTCAGCATAGGGCAACTGTTTGAGGCCAGCAACCCTCTTGGTGAGGTACTTTTGGGGCCTCTCCAGTTGTTTTAGGTGTCTTGTGAGGTACATCCCAAATGGGGCATTGTACTCAATGAGGGGTCTGATAAGTGATGAATAGAGGGGGACAATGACTTCCTTTTTTCTAGATGCGAACCCTTTTGTGATTAGGTGGGCCACGTAGAAAGATTTTCTGACCACTGTGGCAATGTGATGATCAAAGGAGAGGTTAATATCCACTTGGGTCCCAAGATCTCATCACACTTTGTGTTAAGTGAACTTCCCCCTATTTGGTAATTCATGGGTACCGTGTTTTTACCAAGGGGATGACAATGCACCTTTTGGCATTTAGCTTGAGGCCATGGTTTTGGCACCAGGTATCTGTCTCGGTGAGGCCCTTTTGAAGGATGCCTATATCTGCAGGTGAATCGATTATGGCACCCAGTTTGCAGTCATCTGTGAACTTGGTTAGACATAGACCTTCAGTGTTCGCTTGCACTTCAGAGAAGTATTTACTGAACAGAAGAGGTCCCAAAACTGAACCCTGGGGCACTCCACTTGTCACTGGTTGTGCCTCATTTTTCCCTTGTTTCTTATTATATGTTTTGATTTTACAGTTAATCAGTAATGTCAGATGTCCCAGTTTTGTGCTTCAGAAAAGAAATACATTCATGTAAAACATGTTTTATTGGCCTTATTAGTGAATTAGAGAAGCTTCCTTTTTTAATCACAGCTTTTGTATTTGTTCCTGAATTTTGAGACAAGAAGAGCTACGTATATTAATAGGGAATAGTAGCTTCAGTTAGTTACCGTTACCACAACCACACAAGCAAGTATTATGTGGTCATTTTAACTTCTTTAACAGAAGCTACAAAATAGTAACAGATGCTATGTAAGGCTTATTTTAGTTCATTTATTTTTCTTTGTTCCTTTTAATGGCATTGTTATTTTGCTTTTAAACAAACAAAATAAGCAAAGATCATTGATGAGCAAATTCAAAATCTGGTGTTGGAATGCAGACAAGCTGGTTAGTGTTTGTTTATTTTCCTATAACTAAAGAATCTTGTCATAAACTGAAGAAGTGAACTGATATTCTACAAATGCTACTGGTACTCTACTAACCTATAGCCTTCCATTACAGAGTTGTCTCTAAAGATAATGGTTACATGATCACATCATAGTCAGTAAAGAAGCCCTGAAGTACATGCAGGAGATGTGTGGTGCAATTTCTTTTTTTCCACAACTTTTTATTTTTAAACTGGGATACTTTGTGTGTGTGTGTGTGTGTGTGTGTGTGTGTGTGTGTGTGTGTGTGTGTGTGTGTGTGTGTGTGTGTGTGTGAGAGAGACAGCAAAAGGAAGCAAAATCAGTCTGTGGGTGGTAAACAATTTTTGCAAATCGGGTGCCAGCGCCAGTTAGAGTATTAGCTCATTTACTTTCCAAGGAAAATTAGTATACATAGGTATGCCCTGGGAAGGAGATGAGAGAGTATGTTTGTCGTGCTTTGCCAACTGCAATACTTTGATTACTGCAGTGTTTGTGTATTTTATTTATTTTAATAAAGTGATGAACAACCTTTTCTGTTTACAACTATGGAAAGTATCTTGTACGTGTTTCAAGTTCTTCTAACTTTTTTTTTTTTAAACAAACTGGCATTTCTTTTTGGTCACTGTAGGTGTTGCAATGTTATTTAATGTGTTGATGGACTGTGGATAATTAATTCTGACCTGCAGCTATTTTTGCTTAGCAGAGTCCTTCTCAGTTGGACATCAGTAGAATACCCGAATGTGGTAACAGGGAAGATTTTCTTATGAGTAGGATATGGTCACAGTACACTTCAGCATCTGTATTACCATTCCATTTTAGTAGCAGTGTATTTAATTCTAGTAGTCATTCCCATTTATGATCACAGGTCTGTCAGAACTTGGCTGTCAGTAGTGTGTTGTGTGTGTGTGGTTACTAGTTTCCTTGCAGTTCTGGAAGTTTATACACTGAGCTGAGCTTCTTCTCCGATCACTGTTGTCCATAGTTGTTCTGATATGGACATCATGTTGTACTGTAGCTGCTTAAACAGTTACTGATCACCAGTGCATCGATAAACTACATTTTTGCTTGTAGAGAAAGAGTTTCAACGTCCATTTTATTTTATTTTTCACATTCCAGAACTGAACTGGTCTTGGGGTTTAAGCTTTCTAGTTGTATGCCCTTCATATGGCCGCAACTGAAGCAGCTTTTCCCCTTTGCATTCTACTTTGTATACTTTCACTGTTCAGTACAGACCATTGCCACATATGGTTTACCATAGCGCCCTAACTGGGGCTTTGTTGATGGGCTCTGTGTGTGTGCGACAGATGGTGTAGTAGCCTAACTGGAGTTAAGTAAACTGTTTAGATTTGATTTTGCTGCAGTGCTTTAGAAAGGTAACTGAAGGTTTAACAATTGAGTATTTTTACTTTGCAAGGATATTTGTGCATGCTCTGCACCCCAGAGTAAGGTGTTCCCACATTCTACTGAATCCAATGGTGGTGTAGCCTTAAGAGGCATGAGGCAACTGCATGTATCTTTAATAAACATGACTAAAAGTGCAATGTTCTGTATAGGAAGTAGTAATTTTATTGCCTGATTACTGTCCCAACTAGATAGTGCGACAGTAGTTCAGAATAACAGAGTGAAGTGTGGTGCTACCACCATTTTTAGCTTTTCCCATGTCTGCATTTATGAAAGCAAAAGCCGTATGGGAATTGTTTACAAATGCATTATTCCTTGTTATGAATCGCTTGAAACAGGCTTGGGAAACGGAATGGTGAGGGAGCCTGAAAACTCTAAAATCATGTGTTGTAGTCAAGCAAATTTCTTTAGTGCTTTGATTCTAAACAGCTCAAATGTGACAGCTGTGCCCATTAGTACTGCTCTGTTTGACCCGTGTGTTGCTTGCTGTCTGTTTGGTGACTGCCTTGCAGCAGGTTACATACAGTGGTAGCAGAAAGAGGAACTTCATAAAAACAGTAATCTAAACTAAAAATGATATTACTGCAGTCACCACCGATAATTATAATAGCATGGCAGTTCTGATTGCTGTGAATTGTAATAGTAATTCTGACTGGAAATCAGAAGTAACATGTCTGTTTCTGAGATATTCTTACCTTATCTGTCATGATGTAGATATATATGTAAAACCACACACAACCTCCAGCTTACACAAGGTATTTCATTGTTGTAAATATTACACCATTCCATTCATCTTTGTATACTTGGAAAATATTTGAGGTGCTAGAGTGCAGTACCTCAGCTAGGGTTATATTTAGCTTTGCTAGTAAAGGTTGAGCTGTTTCATAACAACTTTAGTGCCTTATAAATGGAAATAACTTGGATAGGTTTGACTTTGTGTCTTTCTCCAGATCTTTTAATTTTATACAAGTTCAAAGTTTGATATAAGTTCAGATGCTAAGTACCTACTTTTCATGGGCATTTGTCCATATTTTTGTTGTTTTCAGGTTGAGAGGTATGGTTGGTTTAGTGGCACTGAAGTTTCTGTCTTGAATTATGGCCATCACCTTTGCTGACATGCATGCAGAGCTGCCAGCCATTGTGGGTGCAGAATCGTATCTTTTACAAGGACTGAATGTCTTTCATAACTAATCAGTATGTCCTACAGAAAATGTATGTTGAATTTGCCCTAAACCATTACATTCATATCCTTTTTACCACCTTGGATGACATCAGGACAGGCAGAACAAGAGCTCTTCATTACTTTCTTCAAAAATGGCATAGCGGGATAAAACCTTAATTGCAACTCAGGTGATTTGAATTTTGTTAGCAGCTTGGGCATCTTTTGGATACTGATGTGAAAATGGAAGGAACAATGAGGCTGTACCTGCTCCCCTCCTGCGGGGGGTATAGGAGATGACCTGCTTTTAAAGGCATGGTATCTTATGTGGCTGTGATGGAAAATATGGCTTGGAAAGTGTACTGGGATGGAAGGAGGGGGGTCAGGGAAAGCATTATCATCTAAGACTTTTGGGGCAGTGATGCATCTTATGGGCACATGTCATAACTTAGCAAAATGCACACTAGAGAAATAGAACCCTTACTCAACTGTCAGGCCTCTCTGTTGAGCACCAGTTATGTCTCCCATGCCTGTTGTCCTTCTAAGGCACCCTGTCATCTCCAGTCCAAGGGATAGTGTCTCCAGCATAATTAGGTTAGACACCCATGTACAAACCACATGAGCAAAAGTTCATGAACTGGGAACAAGTGGCACTTAAGAATGCCACATTGTCACCAGAGACATCCATCAAGTTCAACATTGCATCCTCTCCTGCAGAGAAAAAAGTCTTCATTTACAGGTCCCTTCGCTGTGACCACTTGGTCTTTAGTTCACATCTTCAACAAGCATTACTATGTTGACCTCAGTTCCTGAAGTCATTTCTCAATTGCTGCTACATTGATCAAGACTGAGATTTCTGATAATTTATCATTTTGTCTTCTTCCACCTTAATGCTTGTACTACTGTGGATTCAGACCAGTCTTTCATCAACCAAGGTGAATTACAGGCATGTGGTATAAAAGATATGTTCTTAATGTGACATCTCATCTCTGAGAGGGCCGTCTGTGCTTAATCTCCCGATACCCTCCAATCTTTCCCCTTTGTTGAGTAACCTCTTCTTTCAGCCTTAGCTGTTTTAGTTCCCAAGACGTTGGACAAGTCTGTACTTGTAAACAGAATATGTGTGAAATCCTTCTTGTTCTTTGCTTGATTTTGAAGAATTTTGCTTGACCAGTAGTGATGGGTGAATTGACATACTAGACTCCTTATAATGAGTGAGATGGCATGTTTTTGCCTACAATGTGCACATGCAACCTCAATCAATGAAATATCTGGGGGGGGGGGGGGGCTGAATTGAAAGATAATGGAGGACTGAACCAATAGGTGATGTATTGGTGATCCTCAGTTAGATCAGCCATTATGAGGTAAGAATATATCTGTCAATCAGGTGGCTAAAGCAGCAGATGTTGGTGTATGTCTGCACCTGACAGCATGTCTTTGGCTGTCCTCCTTTCATAATGAACTCTACTAGTACATTATGAATGCCTTTTTCTGAAGGGAAGAGCCTCTATAATTAATCTTTTCAGGATGTCCATGATGTCATAGAAGATGTGCAGAAAAGAGAAAAAAAGCATCATCTAGGATTGGTACATATGCCCCCCCCCCAATTGCACTTCCTCTGTCAGTCTAGCCAGTACTACCAGAAGCAAGAGGCCTTCTCCAAAGTAGAAGATGCAGTCCAAACAAATGGCAGGTAGCTTTGCCCTCTCTACAACCCTCTGACAAGTCTTTCAAAAAAACAATATTCACAGTGGGAGCTGCAGTAGTTCTAATCTCTGTCTAGAACTGCCCATCAGAGACAAGTTATCAAAGTTTGCCTCATCTTTGAGTTTCTTCATCAGGGAAATATGAATCTAAAACTGGGGCTACAGTTTGAATTATCCTGCCTCCAGTCTGAGTGTTCGTGCAGTAGTGTGCATGTACTCTGTTTTGTAGAACTTGGCACGATGCACCATACTATTAGAGGATATCTGGTCCCTGAGCAAGCTAGTTCTTTTTAATGTAGTAGAGTTTCTGTCTCAATCCTGGCATATATTGTGGAAAGATTTCTTCATCTGATTGTTAAACAGCCGAGTCACTTAAGTGTTCATATCACAGTCGAGTAGAGCATAAATCAGGGCCTGCATTTCAATTGTTTTTATTATTTAGTAGGGAAACAAAGTGTGTGAACCTCTGAAGTAACAACTTAACATTTCAGCACATGTTAGAGTGAGAGGACTGTTCATTATACTCTGAGAAGAAAAATCAAAGGTTAAAAGTGTCTAGCTCATAGACTAGTTTGGGGGGGGCCCACAATATCAGAAGGTGATAGAAATGTAGGGTAGTTATCAATTACAACTTTCTGGATAAGTCTGCCTTTTATAATGCTCAGCAGTGTGACATCCTCATATTTATGACTGGTAAATTGTTGTCACTTGTCAACTTCAGCAAATTGCATAGGGCGCAGGAAATGTGCACCCCTCTCAACTGCCTAGAGGAGTTTCCCACGGTGTACTTTGCAGCCTGTAGTTAAACAGCTGGGGCATGTTTACAGCCATCCTACTGTTGGTGATTGATGCCCAAAGTCCTCTGGCTGTGGCTTGGTGGTAGCACTTGGGACTGAGAGCTGATTTTTCCAGGCCTTTCCTTGCATCTTTTAAGGTTCACTAGCCCAGAGTGATGAGGCCCACTGGGTTCTTAGTTCCATAGGCTGAAGTTCAGGACCTAGACTTCAAACATTTTATTTTCTCGATGTCTTATTACCATGATTGGACTAGTGTAGTCCTCTCAGGTCCTCATACTGTGTCAGTAGCAGGTATGTATTTTTAACAGTAATACATTTTGCTCTAGCGCAAGACTGTTTCATGTCCTTTTAATGCAAATGTAATAATATACTAATTTATGCATTCTTCTGCTATGGCTTGTTTTATTTCTGTATTCAGATGGCGCACACTGGACTGAAATTGTTCCAAATGGATCAGTGCTTTAGCCATTAAAATGTTTGCGTACCCAGTCAGAAACTTGGAAGGTGGTGGTGGCAGTGAGGGTCTGCATCTTGGACAGAGACAGTACTCGGAAGTCATTACCTCTGAGATAGATAAAGGTAGCAACACTTTCTCTATGTGCAGCTTCTCACTAGATGACCCATTCTTTTGAAAAGCCTTAGTGCTTACAAAGTCTACCATGGAGTGACCTGTGCACCTATTTTCCTCTTCCCAAAAAATGTCCTTTTGAGTATCTAGGAAGAAAAAAGAGGCGCTCTGAGTCATCCCTATATATAGCATAATCAGGGATGTTATTTATGCAACCAGGAAGTACCCAAATATTTCTCTATAACCAGTCACCCTAGGTAGGACTCGTCTGTGATCTCCTCATTCCAGTGAAAACTCAGACTACAGTACTTAACCATCTTGCCACATAACAAAGAATCCTAAGTATTAAACTAGGTAGGCAAATAATTAGTCTCTTTTATCTCAGCTATCTCACCCCTCTTAGGTAGGTTTCTGTCATTCATAGTGGATCAGGTACTGGAAATGTCTTCAGACTTATCTGACCTCACCGAGGAGATAGTTGAGAAGACTGCATGTGCTTCCACAGTGAGCTACCACATGTCTCACTGTATTCTTGACTACACTAACATTTTGTTTATGGTTGAAGACTCATGCAGTGGACTTGGCGGGGCTGCTTCTTATCCTGGACCAGTGTGTCTCAGGCAAACCCATATTGTGTAACTGTTTCTGTGTTTGCATGTGTATTGCAGCTTGAATAAACCTTTCCTATCTCCATTTGAAGTTGAGGTAGTGAATTCTGAATTTTGCCTTTATGTGAAACCCTTTTTGATCATCTCTCAGCAAGATTAGTGGACTTGCACAAAAGGGACATAGCTTTGTCAATGTGAATAGTGTGCATTCCACCCAATCTTTATCTAGAGCTACTACCACTTTCTTCAAAAAAAAGAAAAAAAATCATGTATGTGCCAATACTGCCAAGCTAAGTGCAAACAATGTCCACTGTCACAACATTTGTATCCTGCTAAGTCATCCAAGTATATTGCATCCTCCATCGCTATCTAACCAATCCCTTCAGTCCTTACTATGTTGCTTTTGAATGTCTTAGAACAGCAGCTGCATTCCTTGGAACAGCAAGACAGAAGGTTGTGTTTAACGGGAATAAATAATATTTGCATCATAATATTCATTGTTGCAGTCCTCATATCTGTATTTCCTGCCTTCAAATACCTCCACTGTCCATCCAACAGTCCAGAGCTGTACCTCCCAGGGTGTTAGTGAAGACCTTCCTACCAAGATTCAAAGATGGTGTAAAAAGTGTGTCTGCTGATACTATCATCAGAACTTTTTTTTTAGCTATGCTGTATTGCACACCTCAGTTTCCATAGCATTGTTAGTCCATTAGTCAACCTGATTCCAAGAACCAGGTAAATACCCAAAAGGAGATTTGTATTATCTTCTTTTTGCTTGTTTTTTAAAAAATTGCTAATATCGGATTCAGACAGTTATTCTGAAACATAAATATTTGTTAGTCAACAAGTTTATTGTGTTTGGGAAGCAGATTCCTCCTGAATACTTCCATAGTCTGTGTTTGTTCTGCCTCAATCTACAGCATGAAATGGACTCTTGTCTGCATTGGGCCAGTTTCACAATGAAGACAGTCTGTAAAAAAATGCATGAGTTTGTACCCCCAAAAAAGAGCTGAGTGGCTGGTTCTGTGTTGCCATGTTGTCATCCAAGACCTTTAGGAGCCTCATTCTGAAAAGAAGCAGTCTGGTTAGAGATATGGAGAAAAACATGGGGAGAATGAGTATGTATCATTCGATAACTCTGGTTTCCCTGGGTCTGGTGACTCTGGCAAAGTAAGGCAGTCTTGTAGCCCCACCATTGGACTTGGTGTCAGCAGACACCTCTGGAGTCCTTTACAGGCTGCCATGTCTTTGACATCTCACATTTCCTTCCAGACCAACGTTTCTTATGCACCTACAGTGACTGAAGGCCCTTCAGTTTCAGAGGCTTGTATTTATTCTCTTATAGGTAGGTTGTATTTCAAGAATTTTGGTCCATGAGGCATTTCCTGTAGACTGAATTGAAGTCTTGGTCCACCGGCTGTGACTTGCATTCTCTAAAGTGGTTGTAACTGAAGCCACAAGGCAGGAGACATTGAAGACCAAACCAGTTCCAGGCAGCTTACCTTAGTGTAGGTGGGACAGATATCTCAGCCACCTCCACTTCCTCAGTTCTCAGTTTTCTTATGAAGAATTTGTTCAGCTGGCTGAGTTTTTTTTGTCTTTTTTTTAAATCCAAAAGATCAGAATTAGAAATAGAGTGGTCTTTGTGGCCTCTTCTAAAAGTAGAAGGGTGGAACCTCCTGAGAATCCTGACTTCCACTATTCTGAAGCAGATGAACTGGCTTATATAGGTCAGATCCCTTCTTCTAAGGCTTACAAATCATACAGTGAGGTACCCTTTCCTCTGCTTCTCCACCAGTTGGCTTCTCATTTGGAGACGCTCTTCATAGAAGCAAAGAAGTGTTTTGATGTAATACTCAGAGGCCCAGCTGATATTCAGAGCCTTCATGAACCTGCTTGAGCTTAGAGTTCTAGGTGTCCCTTTAATGGTATATGTCCTAAAGGGTGTGTCTGTAAATTTATTTATTTTATTTATTTATTACATTTGTTAACCGGGTTATGTCCAACTGTGCCAGAAGCCCGTTTTTAGTTCCACAAGCATTAACAAAGTATACATTAATTATAATTAATAAATGCAGAAGACAGTATGAAATACAAACAGTAGTACACATGTATACAGGGTCTGTAAACTTCTGTAAACTTAAACAGAAATATTAATTGCAAAGACTATTGCTATGTTAGAAATACTGAATTACAAGTGTGCACAAAATAAAAATAAAATAAAATCAAAGACAGTATATATTAACAGTGATGAAAAACTTAGGGTTTTTAGCTATGCACAGAATGTTTGAAATAAAAAATTTTGTCATACAAATTAAAAACAGAGTGCAAGCTGATATGGGTCAGCAGAGTTAGAGCAAAGTTGGAGGTAAGTAGGCTAAGGTATTGGAGGTAGTAGAATTAGGCTGGTGAATGACAAGAGCAAAGCCAGTGCTTGTCTGGATAATCTTTTAGAAGTAGTTTGAACTCTTGGAGTTGAGGATTTTGTGTGATGGACTGTGGAAGACAGTTCCACAATTTGGCTGTTTAGTGGAAGTAAAGGGAGTCCCCATGGTAGTTGTGAGAGTGGGATACCTTTAGCATTAATTTTTTAGAGGATCTGAGGGAGCGGGTAATGGTGTTAGGATGGATAAGGTTGAGGGGGTGGGGCAGTTACTGGGTTGGTATATTATTTTGTGGGCCATGGTCATTTGATTGTGTGATAAAAGATTAGGGAGTTCTAACCAGTTGAGCTGGGAGAGGGCAGTGCAGTGGTGAGTCTTGAAAGGCTGATTAGTAGCAAACTTGGTGATTTTGTTGTAGCAGGATTCAAAGTTATTGAGCTCAGACTTAGGAAGGTTTGTAAATATTTGAGATCCATATAGGAGCATGGAAAGCAGGCATGATCAAGCAGTGGCAATTCTGGCACTGTTATTGCGGTATGGTTTAGCCCTTTAGAGGGAGCTAAGTTTGGTGTGAACTTTCTTGATGGTAATAGAGATATGCTTGTCAAATTTTAGGAACCCATCTATTATGACACCTAGCAGTTTAGCCTGACTAGTGGGCTGTATTATGGTTCCATTAGAAGACAGGATTGTGAGAGGGAATTGTCCAGGTTTGGATAATTTGTTTCTGAAGGCAATAATCTTAGTTTTGTTTGGGTTAAGTATGAGTTGATATGCAGAGAGGTATCTTTCTATGTCCTGAAAGGAAGTTTGCATTTTAATCTGAAGTTCTTGTGGTGAGGGGGTTGAGCATGTAAGTGTGGACTCATCTGCGTACTGGACAATATGAGTCAGTTGAGTTGTTGAGCTGAGATTGTTAGTAAATATGGTAAAGAGGAGGGGGCCAAGAATGGATCCTTGGGGTACGCCAGTTGAGATGGGGAGTATGGGAAGAGACTGTTAGTCCATTTAGTTGCTTGCTGATGGTTGGAAAAGTAACTTATGAACCAGGTTAGGGATACAGTAGTGAGGCCATAAGATGAGAGTTTGTGTAGAAGTAGTTGGTGAGATACAGTGTCAGATGCTTTAGACGTATCGAGAAAGATAGAAGAGACATAGTGACCTTCATTTATGGTCAGTTGCAAGACAACAGGATTTTTTTTTATTTATTGGATCATGAGAGGGATGGTTGATATCCCTCTGTAGGGGTTGATGAATTTGTATAATTTTCTACAGAATTCAGCTCAGAGAACACATAGTCGCAACATAAGGTGGGTTGAGAGTAGGTTGGTTATGTGAAGGTCGTTTGAAGATTATAGCTTTGTAGATGAAGGCAGATGATTATATGACACAGGTGGACATTACAGTGTTTGCACAATCCTTAATGGAACAATCTTGCCACATTATTGTGCCTTTCAGTGTACAGGCCGTCTGTCATGAGTGTATTACATCCAGCAGCAAGCCGGCAACCCTCCTGCTAGGGAATCCCCCAGCGTCCGTGTCCCGCTGTCTATCTGAAGACCTGAGATATCCTTGTCCTCAGAAAACTTCTGGTACTTCCTCCCAGTGCAGGATTTGAGCCTTGCCCTCCATAAACTGAAATGCCTTGTGAATCAAGAATATTTATTTGGAAGTATGTGTACATTACATCTTACATCCTAACTGAACAATATCCTATATCTGTGTTGTGTAAGCAAACGCTCCCTGCCAGGACAGTCAGCAGCTATAGCTGTCTGTACTATATCCCCTATACTCCCAAACTAGCCTCCCTGCTGTTATACACCCTCCTGCCTGTGTTTATTTCTTGCTACTTTTCTTCTCTACTCTCCTATTTCCCTCTCTCCTACTACTTTTCTTCTCTACTCTCCTATTTCCCTCTCTCCTACTTATTTCTACTCTTGAAGGAGCTTTGTCTAACAGTACCTAGAGTGTCCACTTGAGGGCAGTATTACCCTTAAACATCCCATTACTTACCAGCATTCTAACCTGGCTTATTAATATTGATTCTAAGTCTTTTGCCACAGTCTCCCACATTACAGGTCCCTTTGCCACTATGTTATACCCTCTTTCAGCTTTATACTCACTTACTTCATAGGCCCTCTAAGCCTGGATACCTTACTTGCCCTCACCTCCCTACCTCTCTGATTATTTTTCCTTCACACTGGTCTACTTGCTCTGCCCCGCTCAGTTCGCCCTGCGGGCTCACTCCGCTCCCCTACCCCTAATTCCCACCCACCCCCAGGGGTCCTACACTTATACTTCACTAACCACTCCCCTCTCATTTCTCAACCTGTCATAAACCTCCAGTTCACCCGGCCACTCCCCTATCTCTATCTCTACTAATACTACAAACTACTCTCTTTTAACTGCTCTCTATCTTATCTAACACTTCTACTTAACTATTTCCCTATTCTACCTACTATCTAAATCCCTACTAATTTCTCACTCACATATTTTAAACACTGCTCTATCTCTTGGAACACTCTCTCCTACTCCTACTTTTCTACATCACCTACTAACAAACTACTCCCTACTAAATTTTATTTATTACTATGGCCCCAATAAATAAAACTTTGTTCACAAACTTACTACTCTTAACTACCACAATAGCCAGTCTTACCATACCTTATTCACTCACCTCCTATGAAGATCATACTCTACCTGCACATAACCATTACATCATACAAACTTTACCATCCTCTTTCACATACTCCCTTAACCACAGTAACATAACAAGTACCTCCAACTATATACTACCAAAATATCACAGAGCAACCCACATTATGTACTTCAATACCAAAAAAACTTTGAATAATCTCTATAAACTCCAAAAAGCTACACACTAGCCCCAGCAGCACCCCTTACTAGATGGTGATATTCATCCTAACCCTGGCCCCAACACTGACCACACCAATATCCTTGACAAATGAACAGTGCTTATGGTTTCTACAATAACAAAACCATCTAGTTCCCTCTTGATAGCTCACCTTAACATTAGAAGTATCAACAATAACATTTCCCACCTACATGCTCTCCTTGAAATCCACAAATTTGACATTCTATGTATTACAGAAACTTGGCTAAAACCATCCACTCTAGACCAGGAAATTACCCCTCCTGGCTATAACATCCTTAGAAGTGACCATAAAATCAAAAAAGGTGGAGGTATAGCCATTCTCTATAAATCTAACCTCCACATTTCACCCTTTAATATACCTCAATTATTAGATACCAAATCTGAGCACCTATATATCAAACTCCTAATTAATAACTCCAAATCTATCTATCTAATTTGCATGCATCTCCCCCCAGGTAATAATACCAATACTCTAGAAAACCTACTTAGTAACCTCTCCACCCAACTACCCTAAGAGACAATTGTACTAGGTGACTTTAACATCAACTGTTCCACTTGCAGTTCTTCCAACCCTACCAACCACATAAACCTCTTCGGATTCTCACAGTTAATAACAACTCCAACTAGAATCCATAAACCTAGCAGTAAAGAAACTACTCTAGACTGGATCCTTATTAATAGCCACCATGAAACTTACACTCCAGGAGCCCTTCCTGACTATATCAGTGACCATATGCTTACCTATATCATTAGACAAAAAATCCACATTCCAAATACTCACAATATCAAAACCTCCCGCTTAAAAAAATTCTTCAATCCAGACAACTTCCTAAATGAATTACAAGCATGTGACTGGTCACCACTAACCCATCTTGATGAGGCTGTCACCTACTTTAATACTAACTTTCTCAAAATCCTTGACTACCATGCACCATATCGCTCCACTAGAATAAGAACCAAATCTGCACCATGGCTCACAAATCAAACTAGGCAAAAGATACTCCTCAAAATAAAATCTGGGCTAAATGGAGAGCTACCAAATGTCCATCAGATCAACAGCTAAGAAATGCCACCGAAAAGGATATTCTTAGAGACAAAAAAGACTACTACCTTCACCTACAACAAACCAGTCATCAAACACCTCACCAGTTTTGGTCAGGAATAAACAAACTTCTTCAGCCAGGTCACCCTACTACTTCAGACCCAGCCGGTTTCAACGATAAAAACCCCAGCCTAATCCCTGATGCCTTTAATTGCTACTTCACAGAAGCCATTCAAAACCTAGCCATTTCCTTACCACCCTTCACTGCTTCCCCATTAAAGAACTCCATAACCTCATCTCCTACCTTTCAAATCCAACCTGTACCTACATCTCTCATCTGTAAGCTACTTCAAAAATTGAAACCTTGCACACCTTCTGCTGACCATCTCCCATCTGAATACCTCCATATTGCTGCAAAAGCCATAGACTTCCCCCTCTCTATCCTTATTAACAGAACTAGCTCAGAAGGCAAAATCCCTACTTTATGGAAAGTATCCCACATCATCCCTCTACATAAAGGTGGACCTTCTAAAGAGCTTTTGAACTTTCGCCGTATTGCTTTACTCTCCCCATTAACTAAGATAATGGAAAAATGTATTCACAAACAAGTACTTAACCACTTACTATAAAATAATCTACTAGCAAACTGCCAACATGGCTTTAGACCATTCCATAGCACATCGACTGCACTCTTATCCTTTACCGACTCTATAAACAAAAACCGGAACAACAACTCTTTTTCCTCTGCACTATTTATTGACCTGTCAAAAGCCTTTCATATGGTCAACCATAACTTACTTCTAGAGAAACTAAAAGCCCATTCTCTTGATCCTCACGCTATACAATGGTTCAGGTCTTATCTGGAAAATAGACAGCAAGCAGTGCTTTGGCATAACAATCTGTCTTCACTACTCCCAGTAAATATTGGAGTACCCCAAGGTTCCATCTTAGGTCCCCTACTCTTTTCCTTATTTATCTACAATCTACACATGAATATACCTCAAGCCACCTGCATTCAATATGCAGACGACTCCACCTTAATCTGTACAGCCAAGAATATAGCCTCTCTCCACTCCCTCACCCAAACCATTTTTCATAATGTTGAAAACTGGTTTATGCAACACTGCCTCCTCCTCAATCCCAAAAAAAACTAAACTACTGCTTTTTACTCCAACTCATAAATCACCTAATCCTTTCTTCTCTATAACCTCTAACAATGGCACCAACATAACCCCAGATACTACAATCCGCCTACTAGGTGTAACAATTGATAATCGACTTAGCTATGATGACCACATCAACTCCACCATAAAGTCTGTTAACAAAAAACTTGGAACCCTCTATAGAATTAAACCCTTCCTTAGCCCTTCTGCAAGGAAAACTATTGCCCAGACCCACCTCATTTCCACCCTTTTCTATGCCTCTGTTATATATACCAACCTATCCAAAAATAACCTCTCTAAACTCTCTACCTGTTATAATAGCATAGCTAGATTTGTCACATGTTCCCCCTTTAAAACTCACCACTGCAGAAACCTCAAACAACTCGAATGGCTAGAATTGCAAAACCATATACTCTGTCAACAACTACTCATTACTCAAAAGATCCTATACCACCCTAATAACACCCCTATCCTCACTAATCAAATTACACCATATAAAAATCTAGCTACACTTCGCTCCGCTAATAAACTTCTAGATGTCCTTCAAGAATGCAACTGCAGTCATAACATATGGGTTGTCCTGCCTCAGGCAGCCCTCGGTCGGCCGGATTCCAAAGTCTGGGTCCGGCGTCGGCTGGTGTCGCCTCCTCTCCGACGTCAGAGCGGCTGGAGTATAAAGGCATCGGCCGACGCCATCTTCTTCAGTCTTTCTTGCCACGCAGTGCCCGAAGCAGAAGCAGTTCGCAAGTGCCGGTCAGTCAACTCCTGTGTTTTCAGTACCGAAGTCATCTAAAAGCTAAGTACCCCGTTGGGGAACATTTTTCTTGCCTCAGCCAATGTCAGAACAAATTGAGAAAGTTAATAATTGTTTGTCTTGTGGTAAACAAATACCTCATAAGGACTTCCATTCTTACTGCCTTCCTTGCCTGGGCCCAGACCACGACGTCTCGGCCTGTGCTGCCTGTGCTTGCTTTAATAAGCGCACTCTCAGGCGCCGGGCAGAATTTGCCGAAGACTTCTTCAGTGAATCTTTCGCGTATATTATGCCGTCGGATCAACCGACAACTCAATCTACCAAAAAACGAAAGGACCGGGACCGACATCCTCGGCCCGTGTCCACCACCGATGCAACCACTAAATTCTCCGCTAGTGCTTCGGTCCCTTCGGAAGTGGTAATTCAACCGCTCCAGGCCGACGACACAGCGTTAACACGTCCTTCGGTCTCGGAGACCTCTCCGGTGCCAGTTGTTGATTTTCCTCCGGAAACCGAAGTTCTGGATCTACCCGACACCATTCCCGTAGACAAGGTTACTCCTGCACGTGGGGCTGTAAGGCCTCCTGTATCCATGTCCATCAAGGCCTTTGCACGTGCTAAGGCTGCCAGCCAGGCCAAGGCCCACCCTAAGCCTGCTGCTCAGGCCCCTTCTTCTGATAAACAGATTATGTCTCTTGCTGCAGATCTAATTTCTCTTATCAGGGGGCCTCAGCCTCATCCAGACAGAGGTTCTCAGCCACCTGCAGAGAAAAGGCCCAGAACTGAGCAGGCTGACAACCTCTCTTCAGATGAAGCCTCTGGGGATTCTGAGCATTCAGATACCCAAGAAGAATCCTTCCAGGCCTATGAGGACTCTGATGCTGAGGAATCAATTCCCTCTGCCTCCCCTCCAGAGGATTTCTTGTTTGGTGAAGTCCTGCACTCTATGAGGGAACATTTTAAATGGCAGGGTCAGGAATTCTCTGATTCCAGGAAAAGGCTACGTACCTTCCTCAAGCTTCCCCAGCACAGACCTTTAGCTATTCCTCCAGTTATGGATGTTTTGGATGATGTTTTCTCTGACTCCAATGCTAACCCTGATTCCCCTGCTCCTGTCAAGCCAGACAGATATTATAGGGTCCCTGACACTCACAAACATCTCTTTAAGGCCCACTCTGTGGATCTAGAAACTATTTCACAGGGCCCCAAGGGAGTGGCTACTTCCACTGCCAAGAATCCACTGCCAGCGGATAGGGAAGCTAGGTCCATGGAGAGATGGGGTAAAAAAGTTTATACCTCTACCACCCTAGCCATGAGGTCACTTAACTGCCTTTTTCATATGTTTCAGTACCAGGATTTTTTTACTGGATGATTTACAGAAAAAGCTAGCCTCTCCTGAGCCTATTGATAGAAAAGCATTGCAGGATCATATACATAACACTCAGCAGGTTAACAATCATTTTCTTCAGTGTGGTTATGATGCATTGGAGGCTTCATGTAGGGCAGCTATGACTGGGGCTGTGATACGTAGACATGCTTGGTTAAAAGATCAGCCATTGCCAGACCATGTTAAAGTAAAGTTACTTGATGCACCTCTGGAAAAACAGAAGCTTTTTGGTGCTAATGCACAAGATGTGTTGAAATCCATTGAGGAAAAAGCTAAGTCAGTACAGACAGTCAAGGATTTCCTCCAGGTTCAACCACCCAGGTTCAGCAGAAACTGGCCTTCAAAGAATTGGTCCTTCCCAGACTCTGACAAGTTTCAAAGGGGGAAAAACAGGCGTGCCCGAGGTTGAGGGCAATACCGAGGATCCTACAGGGGCCGCCAATGGCAACCTCCAAATCAAAGAAGTGGTGCAGGCAGCCCAGCTGCACCACAAGGACAATCACAGTGACTTGACTTTCATACCGCCTACAAAGGCTCAAAGAGAAGCACCTTTGGGCGGAAAATTATCCTTATTCTCAAAAAACTGGCATATCTTAACCAAGGACAACTGGATTCTGGATTTAATAGACAAGGGTTACAGATTCCACTTCCATACTTTACCAATAAGACAAGGCATGCCAAACCTGCCACATCATCAAAGGGCAGAGGCACTCACTCAAGTTTCAAAGCTGTTAAGTATAAAAGCAATAGAAAGGGTTCCTCCTCAGGAACAAGGCCAGGGATTTTATTCAAGACTGTTCCTTGTTCCAAGAAAAGAAAACAAATGGAGGCCTATACTGGACTTGTCTACTCTAAATACTTTTCTCATTGTGCCAAAGTTCAAAATGCTGACGTTGCAGCAACTCCTTCCCATGCTGGGCAAGGGGTCTTGGCTGGTCACTCTGGACCTCAAGGAGGCATACCTGCATGTCCCAGTCAGACAAAGCTGCAGAAGATACCTCAGATTTCTTGCAGGGACAGAGCATTATCAATTCTCAGCATTGCCGTTTGGCTTATCTACTGCACCCAGAGTGTTCACGAAATGCCTGGCATCAGTAGTGGCACACTGCAGACTCCAGGGGATTCAAATATACCCCTACCTGGATGACTGCCTCATACAAGCAGACAACAAACAAACCTTACTAGCAAACTTGGACTATGTCATTCAACTACTGCAGGCCTTGGGATACACAGTCAGCATTCAAAAGTCAAGACTACTGCCATCCCAACAGATTATTTTTCTGCAGGCCCTGGGGTTCATGGCATCTTGCATTCTTCTGATACCTTTGGAAAGACTTCATATGAGAAAGCTGCAATGGTACTTAAAAAGCTTATGGTCCCAACACAGCCAAAGCCTAGAGGACGTAATCCCACTCATTCCATGTCTGCAAAAAGAATTTTTGTGGTGGGCTCAAGGAAGTCAGTTAAACAAAGGCATGTCCTTCAACAAACCTCAAGCAGGTCAAATGATTACAACAGACGCCTCAGATCATGGATGGGGGGCACACATGGAGGGAAGATGCATTCAAGGTCTATGGACACCAAGGGAAAGACATCTGCACATAAACCAAAAAGAGATGTTGGCAGTGATACATGCAATCGAGACTTTCGAAAAATCACTACAACAAGGACATTTGCTAATGAGGACAGACAACACCACTGTCATGTGGTATATAAACAAGCAGGGAGGCACTCATTCTTATCCCCTCTGCAGACTAACAATGATTCTCTGGGAAAAATCCCTGAGTCTGAAGATACATCTGCAATCCCAGTTTGTGCCAGGCAAGGACAATGTACTGGCGGACAAGCTGAGCAGAAATTTCTTGGATCCACACAAATGGATGCTGCATCCTCATATTTTCTCACAAATAACAAAGACATGGGGAAGACCGGACGTAGATCTCTTTGCTTCTCACATGAATCATCACCTGGAAAAGTTCTGCACAAGGACCCACCATCCTCTAGCCTGGAAAACGGATGCTCTCTCCTTCAGCTGGAATTCCCTAAAAATTTATGCATTCCCTCCTCTACCTCTGATGACCAAGGTGATACTGAAGATCAAAGCAGAACAACCAACAGGCATTCTGATAGCTCCAGACTGGCCAAGGCAACACTGGTACCCATTGCTGTTGAGCATAACTCGGACCAAACCATGGCCTCTGCCCCTATGGCCCCTGCTTCTAACACAACACAATTACAGGACTGTCCATCAAAACCTGAAAACATTGCATCTGACAGCCTGGAGGTTACCATGACTCCTTCCACTATCTCTCTTTCCAAAAAAGTTCAAGAAATCTTACTGGAAGCATGCAGACCTTCCACCAGAAAAACCTATTCAGCCAAGTGGAAGAGATTCAGCATCTGGAATGCCAACAGGGGTCAGGATACAACATTACTGAGTATACCTCAGATATTGGAATACTTGGCAGAAATGTTTCATACTGGACTCTCATATTCTTCTTTAAAGATTTACGCCTCAGCAATCTCAGCAAAATACAATTGTGATCCGCCAGTGTTTTCACATCCTTTGCTAAGACAGTTCCTAAGAGGGATAAAGAATATCAAACCTCCCAGAAAACAGCCAGTACCTGCATGGGACCTCAATTTCGTTTTGGAAAAATTAACTCTTCCTCCTTTTGAGCCAGCAGCAACTTCAGAAATGCAATTTCTATCATGGAAAACGTTTTTTCTATTGGCAGTCACATCTGCAAGAAGAGTCTCGGAGATACAGGCACTCATGGCAGTACCTCCATTCCTCATTTTTCATCAGGACAGAGTTTCTGTAAGAACCAATCCTACATTCATGCCAAAAGTAATTTCCATGGTATCTCTAAATCAAGCTATTCACCTGCCTACTTTCTTCCCCAATCCGCAAAACAGGGGGGAAAAACTGCTGCATACTTTGGACATACACAGGCAACTGCGTTACTATTTGGACAGAACTAAGACCACCAGAAAGTCTGACCAACTGTTTGTAGCCTATGCTGCTGGAGTACAAGGAAAAGCAATCTCCAAACAAACAATTTCAAAATGGATTGGACACTGCATCAGATTCTGCTATTCTTTCCATGGAAAAGGTGTGCCAGCCAATATTAGGCCACATTCCACCAGAGCTATAGCCACATCCACAGCTTTCCTAAGAGGAGTGGCTACAAAGGACATTCTGGAGGCTGCTACATGGAGCTCCGTGCATACATTTACCAAGCACTACAACCTGCCCTTATACTCCAGATCCCAAGCAGGCTTTGCTTTGGCAGTCCTGCAGGGCATTTTAGCTACACCATCCCTTTCTTAGTTCCATTCACCCCCAGCTTGGCTATGGTATTCAACCCATATGTTATGACTGCAGTTGCATTCTTGAAGGACATAGTACAGTTCTGTACCTACCATAAATGTAGATGTCTGATAGATATGCAACTGCAGTCGGATTTTCCCACCCTCCTACCCCTCTGCAACCTTCTTTATGGGTCCACTACCCCTTCCTATTAGCTGGGGGTACCTCCTACGGTGTATCTGTTTATTACTGTTGTGCATGTCTGGAATTGTTTATCCATTCACCAAATTTAGCCTTCCTAGGAGGGCACCTGGCATCTGGGGCAAGAAACACTGAAGAAGATGGCGTCGGCCGATGCCTTTATACTCCAGCCGCTCTGACGTCGGAGAGGAGGCGACACCAGCCGACACCGGACCCAGACTTTGGAATCCGGCCGACCGAGGGTTGCCTGAAGCAGGACAACCCATATGTTATGACTGCAGTTGCATATCTATCGGACATCTACATTTATGGTAGGTACAAAACTGTACTTTTCCTCTTTTAAATCTAACAACAAAGCTGGTGATTCACTTTTCTCAAACACTGCAGGTAAAAACTGGAATCAGCTTCCCTCTGAATTATCAACCCTTGCTTCAACTTCCCTCTTTAAAAAACATCTTAAAGAGCATCTGAAAACTCATTGGCTTTGTTCATGTACTAACCCAGACTGATATCCTTTTCCCCTTCCTGCTGTATTCCTCTAACCTATGCCTCCAAAACTAATTATTACTCTCTTCTTCACAACATGACGATCAAATATAACTTCTTTCTTTCTTAACTGAGTTGTGCTCATAGCTTCTAATGTGTTTGATATATTGTTTAGTATAACTTTTATTAAAATTTTTTATAGTCTATAATTTTTAGTGTTCTGTTGAACAATGCTGTTTCTGTATTGTTCTTTTATCATGTCCTTGTATAATTTTATTTTGTCACTGTTTATGCCTGGAGCTTTTCTCCCTGGGCCTCTACTGAAAATAGGCATATATCCAGCTAGACTAGCCCGGTCAACAAATGTAAAAATAAATTTAAAAAAATGTATGAGATTATGAATGGTATTAGAGCTGTACTAGTACTATGTTTAGGACAAAAGCCGTGCGGAGAGCTAGACAGTAGGTTGAGACTAAGCTGGTGGTGTTGTTTGTGGATGGATTTAGTAATATCTTCACGAGGGGGGAGAGGATGGCTATAGGACGGCAATTGGTTAGTTCTATGGTGGGGGTCCACCTTTGTGGATTCCAATGATGTGTGATACTTTCCAGAGAGAAGGGATGTACTGTTTTGTAATTGAACGATTAATCAAGATAGAAATGGGGTAAGCGATAGAAGGAGCTGAAATATTTAGAAATTCATTAGGAAGTTGGTCAGCTGCAAGACAACAGGGTTTAAGTTTGGTGAGGAGTTTTTTTATGTAGTTGGTTTGAATGGTATTAAAAGTGAGGGGTTTGGGGGTAGTCTGAGATGGGAGTAAGAATGACAAGTGGGTTGGTGCTCTGGGTACGTAATAGGGTAGTTATGGACTTAATAAAGTGGGAGTTGAACTGGGTAGCTATAGTGTTAGTGTTCAGAGAGACAGGGGCAGGGGTAGAAGTATGGCCAGGGCTAAGGAGATAGTTAATGCTTTTCCAGAATTTTTAAGGGTTGTTAAGGTATTTTTGTTGACTGGCCAGGAAGTAGGTTTGTTTATCCTTTTTAATTTGTTTTTTAGCTAAGTTACGAATCTGTTTATATACTATATACTAAGAGGCTGGCTGAATCTTTGGTAGTCAGGTATGCTGTCCATGCCTTATTTTATTTTATTTATTTTACATTTGTTGACTGGGCTAGTCTAACTGGATATATGTCCATTTCAGTAGAGGCCCGGGGAGATAAGCTCCGAGGAAACAAACAAAATCACATATACAGAAATTAATGTATACAATGAACATTGCAGGTGCAGTACAGAGAATAATCAAAGAGGTCATTCGTTCATAACATAGTGAAAAATCTACAGATACAATTAGTACAATACAAAATTTAGTTGCAATACATCATAAAGAAAAAGATGGCAGCAGAATTATACAATATATTAGTATACAAGTAGTCATAAAGAAAAAGTAGGAGCTGAAATGATGCAATATATTAGTAAAAGTAGTCTCCTTAATGAAATTCTGAAGATGTAAGTAATAGTATAGAAGGACAAGGTAAGTTGTTATTAAAGAAAAGGAACTTGATTACTGAGAAGTGGAGGGTAGGTTGAACCAAGTAAGAAGAGCTAGTTGATCAGTCAGGTTTAGTACAGGGGCACAACCAGTGTGCTCTGAGGAAAATTTTCAATTTGGTTTTAGAGAGTGATATAGAGGGAAGAGAGGAAAGTTCATTAGGAAGAATGTTCCAGGATTTTCCAACAGTATTACAGAAGAGAGGGTCCCCAGCCCTGTTGTTTGATTTACAGATATTTACAAGAAGTTTATGTGATGATCGTAAGGTCTTTGATTGTTATAGGGGGTAATGAGGGTAGATAGTATAGGAGTATTGGTAGGTTGGTAAAGGGTTTTATGGGCAATGGTCAGTTCGTGGAATTTAAGCTGATTTTGTAATTCAAGCCATCCTAGCTGCTTTAGATTAAAACAGTGGTGGGTTTTGAAAGGGTTACCTGTAGCAATCTGGCTATGTTATTGTAGGAGTTTTCCATTTTATTAAGGTTGTTTTTAGCGAGATTAGTATATATGGGTGAAGCATAGAGAAGAGTAGAAGTTAGATGAGTGTGAGCAGTAGTTATTCTAGTTGCAGGAGAGAGGAAGGGTTTGATCCTGTAGAGAGAGCCTAGTTTTCAATTAACAGATTTTAGAGTATTGTTAATATGGGTGTCGAAGTTAAGGTTGTTATCTATGGTGATACCTAGTAGTTTGGTAGTTGGATCTTGGGATATGAGAGTACCATTATTGGATGTTACTGTGAAGTCTATTGGGGGGACTTACAAGTAGGATTATAAAGGAGGAGTTTAGTTTTTTGGGGGTTCAGAAGGAGACAGCGCTGTGTAAACCATTGTTCAACTGTGTTAAACACATTTTGGGTAAGGGAGTGAAGTTCAGATATAGATGTGGCTGAGCATATAGGTGTGGAATCATCTGCATATTGTATGCATGTAGCCTGGGGGATTACTAGGTGAAGGTTGTTGATAAATATAGAAAACAGGAGAGGTCCTAATATGGACCCTTGAGGAACACCAATGTTAATGGGCAGATGGGTAGATAGAATGTTATGCCAAAGTACAACCTGTTGTCTATCTAAGTAGGACTGGAACCATTTTATAGCTAGTGCATCTAGCGACAGGGATTTGAGGATATTTATAAGTATCTGGTGATTTACCATATCAAATGCCTTAGACAAATCTATAAACAGTGCAGAGGAAAGCATATTGAGGTTATGTTTTTTGTTAGTACAGTCAGTAAAGGAAAGGAGGGCAGTAGTAGTTTTGTAGGAAGTCTGAAACCATGTTGAGAGTGTGAAACTAAGTTATTTTGGTCTATCAATTGTCTGTGGATGCATTTTTCCATGAACTTTACTAACTGAGAAAGTAGGGCAATGGGAAGGTAATTGGAGAGTTCAGTAGAGTTCCCACCCTTGTGAAGGGGGATAATATGGGATGCTTTCCAGATTTTAGGGATGTGTCCTTCACTGATGGTTCTATTGATGAGAATGGAAATGGGATAGGCGATGGATTTGGCTGCCTTTTGTAGATATTCAGCAGGTAGTTGGTCTGCTGAAGGAGTGCATGGTTTCAGTTTTTGGATAAGGGTAAGAATATATGTTGTTGGGACTGGTTGGAAGAGAAATGGAGGGGACGGGTTAGAGGTAGAGTTGGATATAGTTAAGTTCTGAGTAGATAACTGACTGGCAAGAGTTTGAATGGCCTCAGTGAAAAAGGTATTAAAGGCATTAGCAGTCTGCTTGGGATTCTCCTGGTCTGTGCCTTGTGGGTTTGGTGTGATGGATTGACCTGGGTGTAATAATTGATTAATACTCGCCCAAACCTTTTTTGGTTTATTATGGTGAGTCTGATGGAATTGTAGGTAGTAGTTTCTTTTGTCAGAAAGTATAGCTTTTTTAGTTTCATTTCTGTCTGAAGTTTTGTTGGTCTACTGGGTTTTTAGTTAAATGATATTTATTCCAGTATTTATTTCTGAGATGGATTTCTTGCCTGGTTTCTTTTGAAAGCCATGGGGCAGATTTAGTTTTCATTCTAACAGAGTGGGTTGGTGCATGGTGGTCTAGTATGGCTAGGAAGTTAGAATTAAAGTAATTGACAGCTTCCTCCAGTGTGAGGTATTTTAAGGGAGACCAGTTACATGCTCTTAGTTCTCCCTGGAAGAGATCGGGGTTGAAGTTTTTCTTGGTTCTAATTATCCTAGATATGGTTGGATTAGGTAGATTGGATTTAAGCCTGATGATGTAGGTTAGTGAGTGGTCACTTGCATCATCAGGGAGGGTTCCAGCTTCATATGTCTGGAGATGATTATTTATGAGAATCCAATCTAAGGTACTTTCTTTCTTATTAGGCTTGTTTATCCTGGTAGGGGAGGTAATGGTTTAAGTAGCAGTTTGGTGTCATTTGATAACCATGGTAGTTGCTTGGCTCTTAAGCGAACCTTCCTAGTGGGAGCAAGTCTATTAAGTATGTTAAGGAAGGTGTTGAAATATTGGACAGCCAGGTCAAGGTGGAGGTGTTTAAGTGGTGACCAGTCACTGTTGAAGTAATAGGTTAAAGACAGAGAGGGAGAAATGTTTAGTGCTAAATATATATTTGTAGAAATTGTTATTTTGTGTGTGTATGTGTTTTCTGTAAAGAAAGGTTGAGGAATGGTCACTAAGGGAATCTGGCAGGCATCCTAAGTACTGTAGGTTAGGCCTGTTATGCATCTGTGGAGCCAGACCCTCCCTCCACCCGCCACTTCTAGGAAACTTAACCACTTCTATAGGGTCACAGATTACCACAAGTTCTTTTATATGAGTCCTTTGGCTGGTCCAGCAAGGGAGAAACTTTGGCTTCATCCAAGATGCAAACCCCAGTTGACAGAAAGAGCAGAGTATTTGACCAATTTTTTTTGGAAAAAGGTTTACAGTTCTCCTACCCTGTCTGTCACAGCAGTGAATTGCTAGTCCTGCATGCTTTCTTATCTGCAATCTCTGTTAAAAAAGATTAGGGCCAAAGCAGAGAAAATTCATGATATAAGGTTCTGAAGGCAGAGATATGTGAACTTTGTGACTTTTCTACTCAGGTTGCCAAGCTATCCAAAAAATGTTATGATTCAGTGGATGCATACTACAGGGTAACAGGTACTGGGTCTGTTTAGAGGCATGCCCTGCTGCTAATTCACCTGTTCTAGATCATGTTAAGATGGAGTTCTTTTGTACAATACTAGACACAGAGTTCCTGTTTAGACTACTATTCAGACTCCTGCTCAGAGAGTTTTCTACAGATATGAGGGAAAGCACAAGACCACGCACTCTTTAAAACAACTTTTTCTGGCCCAAGCTCCTAAATTCAGAAGGAATTATCCAGCTAAGTCTTGGCCCTTAGGCAAGATAGAAACAGATCTGGCAATGGGAAAAAGGGAAAGCTGAAAAGAAAATGGGAGGCATGGGGGCTCAGGGGCTAGATCCCCATAGGGATCAGCAATGATTCTGTCAGGCTGCCCCTCCCTCTCTCTCTTATTATCTTTTACCCATCTCTGCCTTTCCCTACTGTCCTCCCCTCGGAGAATGCTTGAAGGCACTTAATCTGCTTAGTGAAAAGTTTGGGGAAGTGTAACCCAACATCACTGAATACAAAACATTCTTCAAAAGGGCTACAAATTATAGTTCCAGATTGTAGAAAATTTCTTCTGTCCTGAAAGATCAGTTAGACCTCATCAATGCAGTCTTAAAAAGAGTGATGCAGAGAGTGTCCAAGCTAGAGATTAAGGACGCAAGGTTTTATTCAAGGCTGTGTCTAGTCCCAGGGAAAGAAGTCACATTGCGAACCGTTCTGGGCCGGTCCTATATAAACAAGCTCCTCAAAGTACCAGAATTCAAAATGTTAGTGTTCCAAAAACTTACCATTGCTTTCACTTAAGACCCTTGTGGTTACTCTGGATCTCAAGGATGCCTATCTGTATATCCCCAGTGACAAATGTTACAGAAAAATTTCTCAGACTTGCAGCCGAGGGAAAACATTTCCAGGTCACATCTTTGCTTTTTGGCTTGTTCACTGCACCTACAGTCTTTACATAATGCCTGATTTTAGTAGTTGCCGATTGTCAGAAAAATAGCATCTAGATTTACACCTTCCTAGAAGATGCCACATCCTGATGAGGTCCTGTAGGGCATTCTCAGTACTTTGGCATTCTCCTTGAATTGCTCCAGGAATCTGGGTCTCACTGTCAACAAAGCAAAATCAAATTTGACTCCTTTAACAAACGTTGGCTTTTTGAGGGAATGTCTGAACACCACCCTTCACAGAACCTTCCTCCCAAAGGAAAAAATGTCCTATCTAACCCTATGTCTCCAAAACATTTTGCAACAAAAGAAGGTTTCAGCAAGGAAATTACTTAGGATGGTGGTGTACATGACATCCTACAGTGTAATGGAGCCCAACTACACATAAAGAAGCTTGTGTGGTACCAGAGAAACAGATGGTGTCAGCATACTCATTTATTAGAGACCATCATCACAGTTTCCCCTTTCTTCAGAAAGATAATCTTGAGGTGGGGATAGCACAGTGCAACCAAAACCAAGTGATGTCCTGCAAAGCAACTCAGCCTACGATGACCCTTACTACAGATTCTTTGGAACTAGCTTGGAGTTCTCCATGTGAGAGTACTTCAGTTTCAGGTAACTGGATGACAAGATGAAGAGAACATACATAAACATAAAAAAAGACGATGACCACTCTATCTCTACAGACTTTCACCACTATCTTAAAGAAATGAGTTCTTGAGATACTGACAAGCACCACCACAGTGTTGTGGTACATAAACAAGGAGGAACTCATTCATATCTTCTTTGTAAACTAGATGTACAAACCTGGTAGAACTGCAGCATACATTCCCTGTCAACAAAATGTTCTGGCAGACATACTGAGTAGATCTCAAGTTTACCCCTATGAATGGGTGCTACACAGAGATATCTTTCTGACTCCTACCAGGATATGTGGTGTACCAGGAATACACCTGTTTGGCTCTCATTTGAACAGGCAACTGAGACAGTTGAGCAGCAACTTCAGAAGCTTGGAAGATAACCAAGGATAAAAAGCCATAAATAATTCTTACAGCTTCTTTTTGGCAAAGGCAGGCCTAATTTCCTCTGTCCAGCTAAATGGAAAAAAAAAAACTGTCCTCCTAGTGCCAATCCAGGGACATTGACCCAAATAAAGCAAAAGTGACTATGGTTTTGGAATATTTGTCAAGCCTTTACAAAACTGGCTTTGTCCTTGCATCTATGAAAGTGCAAACAGTTACTATTTCAGCCTGCCCAGCCCATGGAGCCACCCTTGTTTTACAAGCTGACTGTTAGTTTCTGAAGGAGGGTTCTCCATTGTAGATCACCAAAAAGATGGCTTTTTAATAGGATCTTAATGTTTAAAAAAAGGTTGACTCTGGTTCATTTTCAACCAACTGCTTTAGCTAGTGGTCAGTTTCTCTCTTGGAAAGCATTGTTCTTTGGTTGCTATTACCTGTACTAAGAGAATTTCTAAACTTTAAGCCTTAAAGTGCAAAGAATCTTTCCTTATGCTTCACCAGAACAGGTTGTGACCCCCTCATACCATAGGTTCATAGGTGTGTACTAGGCTAATGGCCCTGGGTCAGCGAGGTGCTCTGCTTGACATGTATGGGAAGTCTATTCCATAGCATGGGCAGTCTCTGGGATATGATCCTGTCCCTCCAGCATATTCTGTTAATTGTGGTAATGAGGTTGAGGTCTGTGGAGTATGTGATGGGGAGGGATTGGGATTTCTTTAGATGTAGCATTTCTAACAGAGCTGGGTCAGACATGGCTTTGTAAGTCAAGCAGAGATCGCCTCTAAGTAGGAGATATGAGAGAGAATAGTTGGAGTTTTTTGAGTCTGTCCATATAGGACAAGTGTTTAAGGCCTAGGATCCTCTTTGTGATGTACTTTTGCAGCCTCTAAAGTTGTTTCAGGTGTCTAGTGAGGTACATGCCAAATGAGGCATTGTACTCCTTGATCGGCCTAATGAGGGAAGAGTAGAGGGAGACAATGACTTCTTTCTTCCTGGATGCAAAACTCTTAGTAATGAGATGTGCCACATAGAAGTACTTTTTGACCACACTGGCAATGTGGTGATCAAAAGAGAGGCTGCTGTCAACCTGTGTTCCCAGATCTCTTATAACGCCTTCTGTGTTCAGTGGACTACCGTCAATGTGGTAATTCATGGGAACCAGGTTTTTCCCAAAGGGGATGACGACACATTTTTTAGCATTGAGCTTAAGGCCATGGTTCTGACACCAGTTGGTCTCAGTGAGGCAATTCTGTAGGATGTCAACATCACTTAGGGAGTTAATAGCTCCCAACTTGCAGTCGTCTGTGAACTTTGTCAACCAGAGTCCCTTCGTATTGGCCTGGACTTCAGAGAAGTAGATACCAAACAGAACTAGTCGGCAGTCTGACTTGGAGTGAGCTACTTTCACACTGTGGGTTCTATCTGTGAGCCAGTTTGCAACCCACCTAGTGATATAGGGGTTGACGCCAAGCTTAGTGAGGTTTTTCTATGATTCCTGAGTGGGGAATGGTATCAGAAGCCTTGACCAGATCAAGGTAGGCTGTATGAACCACCTTGCCTTTATCCACAGCTCTGGTGACTGACTCAAAGAAGTCGACCAAGTTGAGCAGGCATGATCTACCCTTCACAAAACCAAACTGTGTGGGATCCAGAGTTTGGAGATTCCCTATATCCTTGTTTATTAGGTCCATGATGATGTGCTCCATAGCTTTGCATATCAGACTCAGGCTAATGGGGCGATAGTTCCCAGGGTCTGTAGTCGCTCCTCCTTTGTGGAGAGGGATAACTGTAGCAGTGCGCCATTCAGCAGGGACAAAGCCTGAGGTGAGGCTGTGATTGAACAGGGCACACAGGTGAGGTGCCAGTTCACTCTGTAGTTCATGTAGAACATAGCCAGGGATATTGTCAGGTCCCATAGAAGCTGTATTCTTGGCCATGGACAGTGCTGTTTTAACCTGTGCAGCAGTAATACTGGGTGCCTGGCAATCTACTGGTATTGTGATTGGGGTAAAGTTGGCACTAAATCTGTCGGCCAGTATACTAGCAATATCTGTTGGCTCGGTATAGGAGGCACCATTGTGCAGTAGCTCAGAGCAGATCTGGGTATTTCCATGGAGATTCTTTACATAACTATAGAAGGCCTTGTGGTTGTCTTTACTATCTGCTGCAATTCTGTTTTCATAGCTAGTTTTAGAGGATTTGATGAGGGATCTCAACTTTTTGTTGAGGCTGATAAGGGAGTTTTTCCAGTCTTGGGACCTCATCTTATTCCGCATCATTTTCCTCCTTCTGTTGTACAGTTTGTTTCATGCCTAAGGTGGTTTATGAGATGTCCCTTAGCAAACCATTCATTTGCCAGGTTTATTTCAAAACCCATAGAGCAAAATAAAAAGGACCCTTCATTCTCTTGGTGTTCATATACAGTTGTTATTATTTACACCAAACTGAAGAACTGTGAAAATCTAGTCAGCCGTTCGTCTCTTTTGCAAAAGGGAAATAAGGCAGAACAATACATAAGCAGCCCTTTTAAGTGGCATGCTCAGTGTATTTCTTTTTGTGATTTAACTTATGATAAAGCTATATTGGGGCATATCAAGGCCAACTCAACTAAATCCACTGCAGCCACCACAATCTTCCTCAGGGCACTCACCACATAGGCTGTTTTTGAAGCAGCAACTTGGACTACTGTGTACATATTCTAGATCAAATAATGTTATAGACATTTCAGGAGTAGCGTGTAGAGCCAGGTCAGGATTTACCTCTGTTGTCCTTCATGGCCTTGTTTCCTATTTCTTTTCTTCCAGCATACTGTCTTGTCCTTTGTGATCTTCCTAAATGGGAGAACTGCAAAAGTGAGTACTACAGTGAATGTTTTGCCAGAAGGGCAGTGGACGGCTTTAATAAGAATGACTGATCTTTGTTGGGCAGTCAGAAATTTCACGACTCAGTGGGGCTCCCTTGGTTCTTTCCTACCTTTCACTTCAACTTTTTTATGCAGTCTTTGGATATTTGCCAAATGTTTTATGATGGCAGAGACCCTGCAAAGATGAAAGTTTTTTTTTTGTGGTCTCCTTTTGGGAAGATTAGTTGAGGTCACCTCCATTATAGTCATCCTTGGTTGTCAGAGCCGGCTTGAATTATTTCCTGTCTCCTTTCTTTAGGTGTTTCCATCAGTTTGAAGAAGCAATTCTTGGATGTCTTGCTGTATCACTATTGCAGTATTCATCATCTCTGGGATCTCCTGCCAAGATATTACCTAGGAGTGTTGTACATCATGCTCTCCACGCAAGTGTATGGCATAAAGGAGACATACAAATGCTCCCAACCCAGAACTTCATTGCTGCCAGTCCAAATGCCATTATTGTCCATTGGTTTGAATGCTCTTCACTTTGCTGGTTGTACTGAGCCTACATCTTCAAGGTAAGTATTGTTTTGTTTTGTTTTTTATTTTATTTTTCAGTGTGTTACATGTCATCCAAGAAAGGGAAGTGTCAGTGTGGGAGGCAGATTAGCTGTAAGGACCACCACAGTAACTGCATGTTTTGCTTGGGTGCATCTCACAACCACACTCAGTGTTCCATCTGTCAGGCTTTTGTACCTAAGACTTTACATAGCCATCTTTCTTCACTTTCCATTTATCTTGAGAACCAATGGCTGAAGCTGTTGACCCAAGGTACCATGACAGAATCCGCTCACCTTGAGGTGCAACCACAGCTCAATAAGGCCCAGAAATCTAGGCCAGAGTCTGCTGCTGTCCAGCCTCCACCAGACATCTCTCTTGAAGTGAGTGAGAACCTGGAGTACAGTCAGGTATCGCCATCAGTTTCTTTTGCCATGACCTTCCCAGAGGCCAGCAAACAAAATATGTCTCGTATGTCCTCTGAGGCCTTGCAGATGTCTGCCTCAGATGTTGAGAAGGAACCACAGTTGATTATCTCCAAGGGGCCTAATTGGATTCCTCAGATCCTTGTCAGGGAAGAGGTGCCAGGTATCTTGATCAAATCCAGGCAGTGGTCTGAACCATCCCATTTTGTCAGGTCTGATGTCTCCTTGAAGAAAAAACAGAAGTCTAAACATGTGGTGTAATGGCTACCACAAAGGGAATGGCAGGACTTCACTTAAGGCTTGTTCAGTGCTTTAATGGCTTTAAAGCCTCCTCAGGTGGTTTTGGTTCTTCTACCCCCAAAAGGTCAAGGGACCCTGAATTCTCGGATGAGATGAGTTGTTTAGCACTGCTGTAGCAGACTTGTTTAACACCTTGCAGAATCTGGGTAAGGTCATGAAAAATTTGAAGCACATCTTTGTTTCTCCCACTCCTAGGTTTCAGAGGAACTGTCCTAGTAAGACTGCCTTTTTATGTAGACTGTCTAGATAGTCTTCTAGGGGTAAGAAAGCTCCGAGGTGTGTGTTTTCTGATGAATCTGCTCAAACACCTAGCCCCCAAAAGCAGTCCTTTCCTGACAAGTCTGCAGCCATCTGGCTTTCAGCCCTCCCTTCCTCAGTTCCCTTTTCCTTGGCTTTCTCTGCTTGGCAAAAGTTCATCTCAGACTCTTGGGTTCTATACATTATCAGGCAGAGTTACTTTATGGCCTGTAAAATCCTTCCCTCCTTCTCTGGTATCCTTCAACCATCTGCAGAACATCATCTTCATTTTCCAGTGGTATTACAAAGTCTGTTAGACCAGGGTACCATTCAACCAGTTCCACAGACAGAGACAGGGCTAGGGTTTTATTCCAGAATGTTTCTCGTCCCTAGGAAAGAAGGGTCTTAGAGACCTGTTCTGGATCTTTTCTTTCTGAACACTTTTCTTATAGCCCCATCTTTCTGAATGCTCTCTCTTCAGATTCTGTTTCCTGTGTTGCTTCCCCAGGCCTCTCTAGTTTCCCTAGACCTAAAGGGTGCTTGTCTTCATATTCCTAGCAACCTCTCTTCAGGAAAGTTTCTTCCTCGCATTTTCAGTTCTCTGCTTTGCCCTTTGATCTTTAAACATCCCCAAGGATATTCACCCAGTGCCTAGTTCCAGTGATCGCCTTTTGCAGGTTTCAAACCATTCAGATATTTCCCTGTCTGGATGACCTGTTGCTTCAGAACCCATCCCAAAAGAACCTTGTGCTGGATCTTCATTTTTCCCAGCTTCTATTGCACAGCCTGGAGTTCACTGTCAACCTTCAAAAGTCAATGCTGACTCCACCTCAGGATCACATTTTTTCTAGGCTGTTCCAATGCTAGCTTCTTTTCTTGCCTCCAGGGTTTTTTTCTCTCTCAAATTATTTTTTTTGCTGTCCTGTCTCCCAGCCAGGGAGTTTCTCAGGGCTCCTAGAGTTCATGACTTCTACCATCCCCAATGCTTCCCTAAGTGAGGCTTCATATGAGGAAGTTTGTGTTATCTAAGATCAGTATGGCTTCCACCTACCACCCACTAGACTAAATAGTTTCTCTGCTCCCTTATATCAAACTGGAATTTCACTGTTGGATTCAACAGATATCTCTCAATCCAGATGGTGTTTTTCATTCTCCTCAGCTATACCAGGAACTCTTTATGGATGCCTCAGAGCTAGGGTGGGGAGCTGCTTCAGAAACCTTGAAGATTCATTTGCTTGACAGTTTATACAGACAACACTGCAGCCATGTGGTACATAAAAAAAGGAGGGGGGGTTGGCATGAAGTCTTACAGCTGCTACAGAGTATGTGAAATGTCAGTCAATCTGCAGGTGACCCAGCAGGCAGTCTACATACCTTCATAGTGCATTTTTGTGGCAGATTGTCCCAGCAGGTCCTGGACACAGCCTCACTAACGGATGCTTCACACAGATGTGATTTTGGATGTAGTTCATCAGTGGTATATTCCTCAAGTTAGATCTCTTTTCCTCTCCTCTGAACAGGCACCTCCTTCAGTTCTTGTTCCAGAGTCCCAAGTCCTTTTGCTTGGAAAATGGTTGCCATGTATTTGTGTTGGAAGAGGATTGTTTCATTATGCCTTTCTTCCCCTTCTTCTTCTTCTCAAAGTCCTTCTCAAGATCGCGAAGGACTCTCCAAAAATCTTGTTTGTGACTCCCTTTTAGGCCAGACAGCACCGGTTTCCCCTCTTATTCCATCTGGACAGGGGCAACCCTCACAGATTACCTCACTGCATGGACCTTCTCACACAGCAGAAAGGATTTCTCCTTCACCTTCACCTGTCCACTCTTCAGCTGACTCCTTGGGTGATAGGATTTTGATGCCTTTATGAAGCTAATTTTCTGTGGACATGTTTAGGATTCTGCAGGAGACTAGAAAACCCACTACCAGAAAATCATGTATGTCCAAGTGGAAGAGATTTTCTATCTGGTGTCTTAAGCTTCACCAGGATCCCATTTCATTGGGGGTCCCCTTGGTTCTTTCCTACCTGTGTGAACTGCTACATGTGGGTCTGGCATACTCTTCAATGAAAGCTCACTTGTCGACAATATCTGACTGTCTGCCACTGAATCCTCCTCTTGCCTCTTGATTTGAGGTCATGCAATTCTAAAAAGCATCCTTAATATCAGACCCCCAAGAGAACCCATTCCCCCTTGGGATTTTTATTTTGTCCTTAAAAAACTGCTCCTTTTGAGCATGTTGCTGCTGCTGTTTCTTTGCAAAACTGCTCCTGGAAAATTGTTTTTCTGGTTGTTTTGACCTCTGCTGGACAGGTGTCTGAAATCCAGGCCTTGTTGGCAGTCCCTTCTTTTTTTTTTTTCTTTCATAGAGACAGCATGTCTCTCCATACGAATCCTTCTTTTTTGCCCAAGATGGTTAATGAGCTGTCCCTTAATCAGTCTGTCAAGCTTCCCTCCCTTTTCTGTTACTCCACAGTCTGCTATTGAGAAGTTTCTTCATTCCTTGGAGTTGCATAGACAGCTCTGGAATTATTTCGACAAAGGCCTTTCATAAGCCTAACCAACCTTTTGTTTTTTTTTCATACCAGGGCATTGAGTCTGACAGTTTCTAAGCAATCCGTCTTCTCCTGGATTTCCCAGGCCATTTCCGTTTGTTATTCTTTATATGGGAAACAGTTTTCTGCTTCTGTTAGGGCTCATTCTACTAGAGCAGTGGCTTCTTCGGGAGCTTTCTTCAAGGTTTGGACACCATCTCCATTCTTGAACCTGCTCTTTGGTCTTTTGTTCACACAATTCACTAAACATTGCAAATTGGATGCCATTTCCAGAGCCAAGGCAGGTTTTGCCAAAGCTATTCTTCATGGGCTTGTGGTGCACTACTCTTTACTTTTCATCCTCCCTATCTTGTCAGTAGTTTTTGTACTCTCTCAAAAGAGATGAATGATGCAACAGTAATAAGGAAGGCCATAGCACAGTTGTGTAAAATCTTACCTTAACAGTGGATGACTGATGTCCTCCTTTGCACTGTTGCAGTATTCACTCCCTCCTTCCTACCCCTAGTTATTTTTCTTCTTTTCCATGGATGGTATTTTCTTTCTGGCTGAGAGTTTTTTCCCCCTTTTTTTTCCATTTTGTTGGGTGTATACATTCTTCTTTCCACTGGGGTCCTAGTTCTGGGCCACCTCATTTCTGGGTTGGAAGCATTCGTACATCACTTTTATGCCCTATGCGTGCATAGGGAGCATAAGTCTGCCATACAACACTCCTAGATAATAGAGGCTTTAGTATACTGGCTGGAAGTTGGGCTATCCTTGGCATGAGATTCCAGAGGTGATGAATACTGCAACAGAGAAAAGGACATCTACTGTTATGGTAAGATTTTACACAACTGTACTTTGTACTGTAGAGCTGAAGTTACCGTCAAGCTTTCCTTTTCTTTATAGAAGCTTAGAATATCAGGAGTTTGTTACTCACATTTCCTTGCAGTGCTATATCCATGTCTTGGTTGTTTTTTGACTTCTGGGGTTCATAAGAACTGACAGTTTTATGGTTTAATTGTCTTGTGTCCATGAGAGTGATGTACTGGATTGTTACCTGCCTGTGATTGCAGTTCCCACTCATTGTTGGATCTGCTTCTCAAGTGTGATCCCAGTTACTATTTCATTAGCATGGCGAGGATCCTCTTGCAATGAAAGATTTTTTTATCCTTTCTTCATCCACCTCTATAGAATTCCTTTGTATCAGATGCTTTTCTTGATGTTTACAAGTCCAGCTATGGTCAGCAGTTGTCCAGGGCTCTCTTTTACTTCACATAAAAATTTCTACATCAGTCTGCTGAATTTGTGATAACTCTAACCTTTCCTGCTCTGGATCATCTCTTGAACCTGGAAGCTCTCTTTATACAAGTCAGGCAGCCCTGCAGAAATAAGGTTTTCAAATAAATGAGGGGTGCATTTTTAAATAAACAAGAGTTTCTCCTTTTGCACTGATGCATTTAGGGTTTGGGAGTAGACTACTCAGTGTGTCATGTTTGATAGTGGTCATGCTAGAAACAGCTCCTGTGGTTTGAGAGACAAATAAAAATGTATAAAGAATGTTAATATAAACCTTTCAATATCACCAAAAAATGTAGCAAGAAATAATACTGGGTAAGTGCTTTCATCCTCTACAGAGTTGGACTCCATCTGAACCAGTTTAACAAACTACTAATGAGGTTTATGTAAAAAAACAGCAGTAGTCACATGATAGACTCACTGTTTTGTATTGGCTACTTGGATGCTACAGTCGATTAGCACTGCCAAGTGAAGAGGGTTTGTTTATAGTCCTCATTGTAAGAGAGGTACAAGTCCGGTAGACATGCTGACAGTGCCAAGATATTGTTGGTCATTTGCTGGGCTCCCAGCAGTGGTAAGATGGTCTTTGTTTTGGACCATAACCAAAACTGATCTGTTTGCTATTAGAGAAATTGCAGGTCTTCCAAAGCTCTGCTGTGTACCCAGAGCAGATGGAAATGGACACTGGATATGTCCAATCTGAATCAGGGATGTTCCCTACATATTCTCCCCTTCTTCTGATACCCACACCTGGTGACTTAGTTTAGTCAGAAAGGCCAGCATTCATCGTTATCTCTTACTGGTGGCCTCCCTCAGAGGCATAGTTTTCCAGGCTTTCTCTATATTTTGCCATCCAGATGTCAGTCTTGGACTGAACTGCAAGAGCCCTTATTCGTAGGCAAGATGGTTTTCTCTTTAGACTGTTTTCTTTCAGGGTCGACTGCTCACCTACTAGACATCCCAGTGGAAGTCTTACTTTTTCTTGACATGGACAGATAGTCCTCTGTAAGACCCCAGAAAAGTATTTTCTCTGTAGCAGCTGTAAGATTTTACTTTCTTCTTTGTTATTGGAGCTATGCTGTCTCTTATTTTACTGATTATTTTGGCTGTAAGATTTTACTTTCTTCTCTGTTATTGGAGCTATGCTGTCGGTTATTTTCCTGATTATTTTGGCTGAGTCGTGGATCATTTTGTTGTAACTGCCCCTGTCCTAACTAACATACAGTCCACAACCCTGTCCAAACTACAACAAGCATACCACAAAATAGCAAGGTTCATCACCAACTCACCTTACAAATCTCACTGTTGCCTTGCACTCGACTCCCTCCAATGTCTTGAACTCCCCAAACTACTCCTTTTATCACAATTTCAAATTATACACTCGGTACTATACAAACCGTCGTCCTGCCCAGGTCTCTCCTCCCTGGTATCCAACTACACTCCCTCCTAGGTCCCTCCGCACTTCAAACCAGTAGCTCCTTGACATCTGCAAACCAAAGAAAACTGTGGGCAAACTACTCTATAAATGTTCCATAGCCCAAGCTTGGAATAAACTTCCTTTAAACATACGCTCCATTACCCACCCATTACACTTTAAAAAAGAGCTCAGACTCTATCTGCTTAACAACAAAACTTGCCCCTATCAGGACCCTACCTAACTCCTCCTTTTTTTGTCTATATCTCATTCCCCTCATATGTCCACTTGTATCATCTCAACCTTTCTCACTGTGTTACCTACTGGTATTTATCCAGAAATTGTAATCTCTAAACAATGTTAGCCCATTTATTGCTACTGACTTAGCTATTTATGTGCATTGCTACTTGCCTATTTTTTCTGTATAATTTCTCTCCACTTGTCCTTTTTTTTTTTTTTTTTTATACCTGTAGTGTAATAGCATTATTCATGGAGTGTAATCTGTATAATACTGTAAATCGTTTTTGTAACTGGAGCTTGTTTTTTTTTTTACCTGTATTGTAATAGTATTCCTGGAGTGTGAATCTCTACAGTACTAAATTGTTTTTGTAACTGGAGCTTTTCTCCTCGGGTCTCCACTGAAAATGGGCTTCTAGCCCAGCTGGACTAACCTGGTTAACAAGTGTCAATAAATAAATAAATAAATGTATTAATTCTTTGGCTTTCTATGATCATATAGAGGGGCAGACTTTGTCTCAGCACTCTCTGGTTACTCAGATTTTGAAAGTGATTATACATCCGAGGCAGTGTGTGATTAAAAAAAAAAAAAAAACTTCTCTATCCAGGGACTTCAACTATCAACTATTGAACTAGCTGTTGCAGAGGATTTGAAATTGTGTCTTAGAAGACAGTTTGTGATTACCATTACCTCTGTCCCCTGTACTTTGGAACTTCAGAGTGTAGTATGCAAAGAACATTGCTTTGTTTTGTACTAGGAACATTGGTGCATATTGTCACAAAACAACTACAGTCTGGATCTCTGCCCTAAAATAAGAAGTCTTGTATGTCTTCCTGAGTGGTCCCCAGTTGGAATATTTTTCATTGCTACTGTAGGTTTCCATGCTTGGAGAGGGTGCATGACCTGTGCCAGTGCACAGGGTTACCATCACATACTGCACTAGGAGACAATGCCTGGTTCCTATGTCCATCATTTTTCTGCTGTTTTCATAGTTTATATCTTAATCTTGATATTCATGAAGAAGACGTTCCTTCTTTCAGCACCTAGGAAAGTTAATCCATCCAAGTGTGAGTCAGTATCAGCACCTTTGTGGCCTTTACTGTTTAAGGCACTTGACAAGGCACAGCCATTACTTCATCCCAATCACCTAGCTTTTAATCTACCTTACATCCTGTAAGATGATGACGAGAATGCCCAGAACAGAAATCTGTTGGATTATCGCTCATTTCGCCTCAGGCCTATGATGTATGATAAAACACTGCCAGAAAGTGAAGGAAGCAGAAGACAGACATTGATCACACACTTATAGAGTAAGCCGTTTGTCAAATCTGGCCTTGCAGTCTCAGTGTTATACAAGCTTGACTAAGTCAGCACAATTTCTTGCCCTTGTTCCACTTTGGTGAATGACAAGTGGCTTGTGAGAGTTAAACCTCCACAAACCATGTTTGGTTTGCATCCTGTTGTATAACTATTGCCCTTTAGCTTGGTCAAGTGACTTAACTGCTGTCTGGGAGTTGTCCCTTTGGTCTTCTTTCTCTAGTCCTCACCCCATGTCTAACATTGCTTGGTGGCCATAATGACAAGGGCCAGCTCATACACCAAGGCTAACAGGTTTGGCTGTATTATCAAGCAGTTTAACACTTGATGAGACCTGTTCTCTCAGCAGTGGGAGCACATTTTGTGTTTATTTACATTTATTTATTTTTATCACCAGGTGAGGTTGTCTGGCTAAGCAAGTTGTCTGGATAAGGATGCCCAGAGGAGAAAAGATTCATAAAATTAGCATGATTATATAAATTAATCAGTAAAGTAATGATATATGCACCCATATTTAATTTTTACAGAAAATTCCATCAGTTTGTGAACATTAGTTTTTAAGGTCATGGAAGTGGGAAGAAGTGGTTGTGGACAAAAACTAGAATGTGGATATGCAAATCTGGAAAAGGGTGAATACAACTGAAACAACTTGTAGATTACTGACAAGGGAAGAGAAGTTGTTTTTGTTTGTCTTTCGGCTTTTTCCTGGTAAGGGGTCACCACAGCGGAACTCCGGTCAGCTAATGATTGGCAGTAGATTTTTACGAAATGCAGAGTTGCCAGCTTGACGCCCAACCTTCAACGAAGGCACGCCCAGTTACACACGCATGTCTTTCGAACACTACCCAACCACGGGGAGGACATGCAGACTCCACACAGAAGGCACTCCCACAGGGAAGAGAAGTATGAAAGGAAATTAAAAGTTAAAGGGTTCTCTTAAATGTGAATACAGTGTTATGTTGGGCTAAGCACGGGAGTAGAATATTGTTAGGCTAAGGATATACCTAAACTAGCCCTTTTCTCAATTGTTCCCTTCACCTACCACATTGTCCTGCTTTTTATGACTTGTCACCTGATATCTAATGTGTGCCTGTCACAGTTGTGACCCCCATTCTCTTTTGCCATGTACAAGCCCACCTAAGCTAGTGTCAAAGTATGTGAGACCATTACCTCTAAGGTGGGTAAGGATATTGCAATGTCTGCAAAATACAGCCTCTTCCCAGCTGCATCCTGTGTTAGTCAAATCCATAGGCTTCTGAAGTCCAGCATTGATTGGACTTTGTTCCTCCCCCTCATTTGTCTCAGAACAAGAAATGCATGAATTAGTAGCTAAGAAACCAGGAGGAGGAAGCTTGGGTTATCCTTTCATAGTATCTGGCACCAGGAATGACATTTATGTAGCCTAAAATCTTATTGATACTACTTCCTTGGTTTCCAAAAATGCAGGTGACTTAAAAACTCCCATCTGTAAGTGTAGTGAGATACTGACTAGGCATCCTGGAACAGATTAGTGTGCGATCTTTTGGGTCCATTATACAGTTTAGAGACCACATAGTCTTATCACCTGAAAAGTAGTGTGAAGCTTTGGACATGGTGATCAAAAGGATGTTCTCTGAAATGCCAGGGCTTAATGGTTTGTTTCACTTGTCCAGATTCCAGTAATCCCCAGTGTATAAGGCAGTGGAAACATTCAGCTTTCCCAGAATCTGGTTAATAGAGGAGCTGGTCAAGACCTGCTGTGCTCAGATTCCATAATGCACTACCATGTTTCCATTTTCAACTTTTATTGCGGTTAGAGAATCAGGCTTGGGCTATACCTTTATAGATGGCATTGCTAAGGCTTTGCTCCTTCAAAGAAGAGCTAAAGCAGTCAGTCTTGAATGCTCACTCTAATAGAAGATTCTGTTTAATCAGTCGGTTAACAAATCTCTGTTACTGGAAAGGAAGTCTGTACATGCCCCAAAAAGCCTTCCTCCTCTTCCTAGCCAGGCCAGCCCAGTGCACAAAGGTGAATAATATCTTACAGTTGTTTACAGAGAAGGGCCTTCAATCTTGATATGATATTCCTGCCTTCTCCTGTACCACCAGCTGAGGCCCATACTTGATGTTCCTTCTACTTGTGCTAGGTTAGTACCATTTTACGTAGAATGTTGCCATTTTGGGTGCCAGTTGCACACAGGACATTTTTTGAAGTGCTGGCCAATTTGTTGAAAGTCTCACTAAAGATGGACTTACATGTGTTTAGTCATTGTAGTCCAGATAAGATACTCCCTGATGGTTCCCCAAGTCTGGGCCATGCTGTGGTTGCAGGTCCTTGAGGTCTGTGTCATGTTGCAGAAATCCTGTGTGAGCTACACTCAAATGTTTGCTTCTGTCCAGGCAAAGCTGGACACTTCATGTTGGTCAACAAGAATGTTTCCATTGACAGCCTGGGTGAAGATACAGTAGAGAGTCCAGGCTCAGGCCCTACTGCACCTTACCACACCTGAGATTGGATAGTGCAGTAGATATTGTAATGTCTATGAATCTAATATCACAGTACTCTCACAGCTCCTTCTGATGGCTGATTGAGTTGGTGGTCTGTCCATACTGTTCTCACTGTGGGCCTAGCCTTTTTGGTAGCTGATGCATTGTGAGTCTTTAACTTTTGTTTTAGGAGATCACTGTGTCTTCTTTTGTCCAAGGAAGCGGTCCTATCTTTAGGGTGTGCTCCACATCAGACAGCTGAAGCTTCAGCAGACTACTGGCCTTGAAAACTGTAGAGGGGGAGCAAAAATAAAAAAAAAAAACGCCCCTCTTGTTTCAGTCAGACAAACCAGGCTGTGGTGTGTGTGTGTGTGTGTGTGTGTGTGTGTGTGTGTGTGTGTGTGTGTGTGTGTGTGTGTGTGTGTGTGTGTGTGTGTGTGTGTGTGTGTGTGTGTGTGTGTGTGTGTGTGTACATGTACGCATAATGATACGTTGATGATATTTTTGGGTAGCCTAGCAGTGTGTAGTTGAATGATAGCTGTTTTTTTTTTCCATTTGTTGTCTGGTTTATACTGAAGTCAGCTTCATTCTGCTGTGCTAAACACACTGCTGGCATAGCTGCAGCTAAGTAGTGATTTGAGTGTGCAGGTGATGGTTTCCCCTTTGTCATCAGTGCAAAACAAATCCTCCTCCTTTCTTTTCTTGGGTGGTTGGCATCCACCAGCCATGAATTTTAATGGCTTGTGCTGATCTCTGGAATTGTGCAGACTTGCACAAACTTGTTGCTTGCTGTGAGGGTCTGCTCATTACAATGTTCTTCAGACTCAGTTTGACTGCATAGTCTTCCTCCTTCCTTCCTCCTCATGCTTTCTTCCCCCAAGAACCTATAAATAATAGTGCAGGCCAATATGGAGAGACACTAGTCTACCGTCCCTTCCATTGCCAGCTGTCTAGCACTTGATATCCTTAGGCAGTGTAATAACTGCCACATGCTCACTGAAAATGAAATCTTGTTCAACCAAATTGATTTCATGTGTGAGAGGTGTGAACACATAGCTGATATGGATGCAGCCTTCTCAAAATTCCATGCATGAAGTGAGTTTCATACTGTTTCATTTCCAGTCTTACAAATGCAACATTCTCATATTATTAGTGCAAAACAGTTGTATACTGATGCTGTTAGAAAATTGCTACCTATGTCTCCAAGAAGTCATAAAAGCAGGTGTCAATGAACCTGACTCCCACCCCAAAAACATCTACATCACATTCCCCTTCATCAACATGTCACAAGCAAGAAAACATCCCTGAGCCCAGCAATAGTAAATCAACTTCTGAAAACATTTGATATCTTAAGAACCCTTAAAGTCTTTTCTTCTAGTAAGTATAACTATGACATGGTCATAGTTCATGCTGGAGAAACACATGAAAGACAAAGCAGAAGGACTTGCTGGAATTTGCTAGGCATGCTTCAGTCATGGATAAGACTCTGTTCTTAAGTGGTATTCTTCCTTCACTAAAAGTGATGTTTATTTTCAAAAAAAAGATAATTGTCTTTGACAGTTGACTAAAGTAGCTGGTGTCTTTCCAGGTGGTCCACTATGATGATTGATGACATTTCTACTTGCTTTGTCAAGGATGGTCTACACCTCACTTTTAAGGGCTTTTACATACTAGCTAAAGCCTTTGCTGCCCCCATTTTGCCTTTTTTATCCAGAATTCATCTAATAAACCTCCCAATTTAACCAACAAATTAAATCCTAAACCTGCCAACATCAAGCTGGCCCTTCTCCATACCACAGACTTAATAACAAACTGGCCAATCTTGAGGCAGTTCTGAATCTGGATGGTTTACGTTTGTATTTGGACTGAGACATGGTTCAAATACAATGAAGCACACCCCATGCCTAGATGTTGTGCCTGTTTCACCTTCAAGCTCACTAGAAATAATGGAGTGTCAGATTTTGTCAGGTATTTCATTCATTCCAAAGTGATATCCAGTAATCCCCTGCCAAATAAGGTCATTGAATTTAGTTCACATTAGATAAGTCAGAGCTTCAACTTATAGCTTGCTACAGATTCCTTTCTGTGGCCCCATGTGACCTTGATAACTTTTAGCATTCCTGTGGGATTTCATCCTTTTCAAAGTGATACCCAGTGACCCCCCAAATGAGCTCATTGAACTCCACCTCACATTGGATAAGTTGGACATTAGATGAGTCGGACATTCAGCTTGTAGCTGGCTACAGATCCCCTTCTGTGGCCCCACATGACCTTGCTAAGTCCTTAGCTTTCCTAGAAAACATTTTTGTTAAAGATGGATCTCTGATCCTTAGTGACTTCAACAGTCCCTCCATAGACTGGAGTACTTGTACGTCTAATCTCAGATATACACAGCATTTCTTAGATTGAGTGAAGGCAAGTTTACTGACTCAAATTATCCATAACTCCACCCTGGGCAGAAATATCCTGGACCTAGTTCTCTCAAACTCTGCTCATGACTGCTGCCTGACCATGGTTGGTCTTTCAGTTGTTATGTCTGACCACTGACTGGTTACCTTTACTCTCAGAACATCCTCTCTCACCTTCTTTAGAGAATTCATAAAAGCAATTATTTTAAAATTGTACAATGACATTGCAATATTCTTCCCTGTTAACCCCAAAATGGAAAATTAATATGTAATCATGTATGCCAAGGGTCTTTATATTCATTTAAATAAGTGCTTTGATAAGCCTGTCTCCAACAGAACCAAATACAGTGGTGAATTCAGTAACTCCCCTGGTGGTCAGCAGATACAAATACATTTACAACAGATACATCACCACAAAAGGATAATTGTTTCCAAAATGGTTTAATGTAACAACTCAGTTAAGCACTTTCATCAAGAAAGACCTCCTCAGAACTGAGTAAGTAATCTAAAAATGTGCTTTAAATATTTGTCAAATTTTATCATATGATAAAATAATCCAGTCGGATTTCATCAGTTCACATTTCTTTCACTCAGAGTGCATACGCATTGTTTAAACATGGGGGGAAGTTACCTGCTAATCGTAACTTGCCATTTTAACTCTATGACTTTTAACAAGTTATTTACATCTCCACCCTCAGGAGTTAGAATTACTTTTGCTAAAGCTCTAAAAAAAATTATTACAGTTGTTACACACAAGTAAATGTGTAAACAAAGCGTTATTTTCATTTCTCTGCCTTGATGGCATGAGTATATTCACTAATGTATTTGCTGAATTTACACTTAGTTTTGCTATATAAAATGAAGTACAGGATGTGCAGATAGCACAGTTAACCATGGGACTGTTACAATGAAATCGCCCTTTGACAAAAATAGTCTTATCTACAGGTGTTAAAATGGAAAATGGTACAACATGAATATATCTACACCATTTACAGAAGCCATGGTGACATCCTCTGTTGCTTTAAGTTGAGCAGTACCAACAATGTTCATTAATCAGTATTGCCTAAAATCACTTTCTAATTGTTTAAAATATTGAAATTCTCGCTACCAACTATCTCAATAACAGTTAAACCAAAAGCTCTTTTATAGTCATGCTGTATAGTAAAACTACACCTGATTATATTATTGAAAACAATAACATTGTAAAAACTATTCATTGTACTAGTGGACAGGATACAACTCATTTTTTGTTTTTTGTTATTTTTAACATCTATCACAACATTTGACACCAGGATCTTATTATAGCCTGTTTCCGCAAATAGACTAATAAAATTCTCAGCCTCAGTATTAAACATGTCATCATCCAAGGTCAGCGTAGATGACCTTATTGCTTGCCATTTGGTAACAGTTTTCTTCGTAACTAAAGTAGAGGCATCAATATAATTGTTAGTGAAAGTAGGTCTTCTATAAAATGAAATGATTAATAAAAAGAAAACATGACTGATGTTACAGCTGTGTGTGTTGCATTGTATGTTGCTTTGTTTCACTTTTTTGCTTGCTTTGAGTGGTGCATATGAAATACAAGAGAGAAAATACAGCAGAGCTGAAGATGCTAGAGGAGTATGTCACAACAGTAATTTACACTGGAGGACTTCCCTACAGATCAGCCCATACAGTAAATATCTGTTATACCAAGAATTTTTATTAAATCGTACTACCACACATAAAAAGAAAGTATTGGTGTCCGCATTAAAAGAAATTTAAGAAAACTACTACTACCCTGAATAAAACACTGCAACATCATTCATCCTACCATTTATCAAAAAAGAGAAGAAGAAAAAACAAAAGAAATCAATAAAATATCCATAAAACAAAGCCCTGTCAAAGCAATCCACTTGGTTTAAACAAGTATGCTCTAATTGTCATAAAACCATAATTACAGTGCATCCACTTTTGTCATCCTTTGTAAATCTCAGGTACTTATATGTAAGACATAATCTGTTTCAGCACAGTCTCTTCAGATAAATTCAAGTTATAAAAATGATTACTAGGTGACTTGGTGAGTGCTAAATAATTATCGGTTTCACATTCCATCTCAAATGTAGATAGTATGGGAACTAAACCAGGATTAAACAATGAATTAAGAAATTTGCCTTGAGAATCGCCACATTTATAAAAAACTCAGATTCATTCTTCTCATCTCCTTTTGGTTTGAATAGATTTTGAGGTCCCTGACAGTTCAGAAAACTTTCCCACTACAAGCCAAAGAAGAAATCTTATGACTGAATGAGAACAGTCTGTCAGTGTTTGCTTTGTCTGAGTCTTCTGCTCTCACCAGATAATCTTGCAGGAGTCTTGGAAGTAATCACAGTGCTGTGGAGTCTTCAACTCAGCAGATGTACCTGAGGGTTGTGTTTTTTTTTTTATACCAGGAAAAACATCTTTCAAAAGAACTTAGAGGTTCGTAGGTGTTTACTAGGCTAATGACCACAAGGGCCTTTTTAAGCCTAGACATGCACCCAAATCATTATCACCTGTGCTCACATGAACTTGGAGTTCCTGTCTTCTTATTTGTAAGAGCATATGTAGTTTTGATAAAGGTGGAATGTTTCTTACAATCTTCATATATTTCTTGCAACAAGTGGTGACAGTTTTTTTGTTAAAGGAAGACTCTTCCTTCTAATGTAGTTATCCATATTCCAGAGTTAATTTTTACTCCCAGTATTAGCATACACGTGTAGCTTAGTGCAAAGAAACACTTCAGCAGCTTTCATTTTCTTCACTTCCATTTGCTTCCTTGCCATAGATTATGAAATTCTCAAATTTTGTCTTGCTGATATTTGACATTGTTTTAGAAAGGAGATAGACTTAGCCTGCTTGGCATAGGGTAGACAATCCCACACACTGTAGTTTCCACTCTTAAGTCACCACCTACAGTTTTTCATCCCAAGACTGCATTGCTTAAGTCGATGATGTGCTATAGTGCACACATTAATGACAAAGTGCAAGTCTATTTTAGAGAATTAGTTATTGGAAAAATCTGTACATGAAGAACCTGAGTAAGTTATACTGCAACACTGTATGAACAAACTAGGATTTTTTTTTTGGCCAGTAAAGTGGTGTTTATGTTTTTAAATCCATGTAACTGCACAAAAATTAAAGGGAAGTAAGAATAATACAGTCTGTAAAAAGCTTTCATTTAACTTACTAGCATTTTGAAGAGAAAGTGTCAGTCACAGATGAAAGAGCAGAGATGCTAATTTGGATTGACAACTTTCAGTGCTGGTTGATGATCTAGATTTTCTTTTTTTTTTAAGGAAAGAGTCTGTGAATACTTACAAATCCATGCTGGTCAGCTATGTATTAAAGACAATGTAAATTGACAATGAAATGCATTTTAGAAGCTTACAGTCATCACAGATGAGATTAATTCTGTTAAAAAGAAAAACTGACATTGCTTTCAGGGACCAGCTAGGAAGTCAGCAACTCACAGCACTTGCACTGTATCTTGGTGGAGAAAAATACTTCATTTATATTGTGTCATATTATGTTGCCACAGACTGCATGGTGGAACCAAGATGAAGGTAATAAAAGCAAATAAAAATCTTCTTGATATGGCAGTCCCCATGCAAGCCATTTCAAATGCATTAAGAAATTAAAGTACATGTGATAAATTCTTAGAATGGTGCATCAGTCTTCCACTTGATATCAAGATATGATAAAAAAAAACAAACATTTCTTTTTCAGTTTCAAGAGTCCATTTGCTCTCCCGGTTTTCTTTCTAGGACACTGTCTAGGGAGACAACAGGCATTCAAACTGTGGGCTTGTACTGCTAACTCAGGTTTTTACCTGAAGAGAGTCCACGAGTTCTAGAAGATTTAACAGCTTTATGTTTCGTTTGCTCCAGGGATGGGAATGGGAAACTGTTACTAAGCAAGCCCTATCCAAGTGGATTGCTATCTGCATTGTGTTCTGCTATTAGAAGATGCCTAACCATTATCTAATGCTGCCATCAAAAGTCTCACCACTAGAGACATGGATGTTTTAGTGATTGCTTGAAGAATGTCTGATTTGCAGACATTTGTACTGTGGCCACTTGGTTGTTTCACATCTTCTCAAACATTATTCATGAAGCCAAGCCACATTTAACACCTCTTTGGTATAAGATCTTGCCTTTAAGTTTTTGATTATTTGCCCTTTCTGGCTTTTCCTCCTGGGAGGTTATTTTCCCTGATTGGAATTCTTCCCAACAGCCACCCACCGTGGAGGGCATTCAGTGTCAGATATGAATGGCATATATCCATTTTTTTCAGTTGATCTGTTATGGAACCCTCTAGAGCAGGTACTTTGGTTTTCTGCATATTGGGTAAGCATATAGTTATGCGTTGTATGTTGTGTTTTTTTTTCACTTTATTGCCTCACTGAGTGGATTGGATTTAACTTCAGAGGTGCATGTGTGAAGTACATGCACTCTGAAGTACAAGAAAGAAAAGACAGAGCTGAAGATGATAGAGGAGGATGGTACAACAGTGATATACAATGGAGGACTTCAGTACAGATCAACTCATATGGTAAGTACAGATCTGTTATACAAAAAATTCGCATTTATGAGGGTAATGGCTCACTCTGAAGAATTAATCTTAACTTCACGTCCCTAACTTTGAACTTGCAATATAAACCAGTAGATTAGACTGTCCTTCCCTCTTGTATTGTTGTAGACCTCTTGAATTTCAGGTTCTTCTAGTCAGAGTCAGCAGTGCTCTAGGTGGAAAGAACAAGGAGACAGAATAATTTGTCTTCCCTTTTGCATGTACATATCTGCAATGACATATTCTTAATGACATCTCAATGAGATGGAAGATTCTGCACTGATCCTGTTCAAGCAAGATGATCCATTGCTTTGTCATGCAATGGAAAGAAGATTTCGGGGAAGCATTTGATTGCAGAACAATATTTTTTTGAAAATGTTTTACATGTAATTCTTTATTTTTGATGGGTCCGAAGGAGATCTGGGAAAAGGAGCTGAGTATTCTTTTGCAAGTGACATCACAGTACAAAATAGTTAAGTAAAATGTGTCATGTCATATTTGTGATAAACGATTGATGTTTTTGTTTTGTAATCTGAAATTAAGTAGTAACAAGCAATTATTAGGATATCCAAATATATTCTCATATCCTTTCCTGTCTTTTCAGGCTTGTTATTTCCAGATTCAAAATGAAAAGCTCACATAAGATGGTGCCTAGGTGAATGAAGGAGAGCTGTTGTTTTGAGAACAAACAGTAGCTTCTGATGCCTGCACATCAGTTAAGTTCCCATCCATTTACTCATAACAGATGGGGTATTATTCTTTTGAAAGTTTCTGTATGGACTTCTTCAATACACTATAGCACACGCTTCCAAAGAGTGCCACTTAGAAGAACAAGAGAAGTCAGGAAAATGCTTAAAATAGCTGTCATCATGCACACAGAGGAATACACTGAGAATTTGTAAAGTGAGCCTTGAGTCTGTCAACATCTGCTGCTGTTATGACTAGGCCAGTGACTTGCGAAGTCCTACATTTGACTGAGGAGGTTTATTACCAGCTAGATCAGATCACAATGTCACTGGCTAATACCACTGCCTAATTTGAATGCATCTTTGTGATGTAAACTCAATGGATTCCATAATACAGTTGTAACATCAGTCATGTTTTCTTTTTATTAATCATTTTTAACTAGTATTTATATATTTTTCAGAATGACTTGACAGCTGTTGAAACTATGAAAATACATGACAGTATTAAAAACACAAACTGCAGTCTTTAAAGATTGTCTGTCATTTTTGAGTTGCATGTATTATTTTATGCTTTACGAAACACAAAGGCCTATTACTATTTTTTGTATAACTTTTCTAAATAATATTGAAGGAAAAGTATATTTTGTAGTGTAGTATTCTTAAAGCACTTCATCATGAAACCTGATAACATATGGGAAAATAGATCCTGTCTGTCAAGGCTGTCAGGTATCACTGCAGATCAGATCATCAAAGTAGCATGTAATTAGGGTTTTGCATCATCAGTAAATGCCAACAAACAATTGATAGTGTTATCACTATATTTTTATCGGTTTGTGACACTACTTTGCTTTAAATTGAAACGTGACTCATTGAGCCCATTCCATTAAATGGGTGTGATTGTAAAAACATTTTTTTAACTTACTGCATGGGTGTGTAACCTTGAAGTAAGTTATATTAAGCAAAGAGGAGAAGGTATGTGGTGACTCAACATCTTTGCTCAAGAATCAGGAACAAGGCCAGAAATAATGAGGAACAGAGGCCCAAAATCGAGGATAATTTTTAAATATTACAGTAACTTAAAGTTAATAGAAGAACCAGCCCTGCATCAACATACATTTTCTGAACAATAAGAAGTATGACATTCTAATGCCTGGCATTGTTGATGGACTGTAACACTTAGTGCTTTATTAGAAAATCAAAAATTTTGCAAGGAACTGGCCAAAAATATTTGGCAAAATTAGGGATGTTCAAAACTGGGACAATCGAACGGTATGGTCCACTTTACTCAGAGTCCTACATTTGATCCGATTCGATTGACCAGTCGTGCAGAGTTGGGCCTTTAAAATGAGAATGTTTTGCAAACCATATTCATATATTTTCATTATGTAATGAATTTGAAAGCATGGCATTTCATAACGTGTAATCTGATGTCAGAGTTAAAGCAGTGTCTGTCCTTTTAATCTTATATTTGCAAGGAGTAAAACTATAATATTAACACATAAAGCTAGGATTTTTTTAACAGAGTTATTCAGCAGTTGTACATTTGTGGACCATCCATTTAGTTTCTATCACTAAAGCATACATTTCAGTAAAGGAGTTAGTCCTTCCATCATGTATTTTAAAAAGAGTTCACTTTTGCTAGCTTGCAGAACTAGAGCTTTGCCTGTCTTAATTCGCATGAGCGCATAGCAGTATTTTCATTAGAGGAGAAGGACTGAGAAAACATGGAAAAGAGTAAGACCACAAGAAGAAGGAAAAGGATAGTAATGATGGGACATTGTTTTAATGAGCCACTGCACCTTTGGATGCCTCTGGGATATGTCCCTGCATTGTTTGTATTTTCAGCCAATATTCATTGTTTCTGTATATACTTAAGCCTAAACAGTGTGTGGACTTGAGAAATTCTTTTTATAAAAACAGCTAAATGCCAGCTCCTTGGTGCACAAAAATGAAACCCTACCTACTGACTGGATTGTTGGATGATTTGATGCCAGTGGGTAGAAGGGAGCAGTTTATGCAGACTTGCCCATCAAGTGGGTAGGAAAGCAGCCTGGTTGAGTGGCACCAAGCAAAGGCAGATGCCTCTGCATGTGCAAGATTACTGGAGACATCTGCAGTCATGAGACTGTGTGTGTGGGGGGGAACAATTGTCGCAATTTAGCTCAAGCATGGGTGCATGCATGTGCCATCAGGGCAGCACTGAGATTTTATGAACATTCAAATGCCACAGGGCATCCTTTGTGTCGGCATTGATGTAAACCTCTCCACCACTCAACTCTCATCCCACCACTCATTTACCTAAGATGGAGGTGCTGTGAGGCTAACTACCACTGGAGATTGGGACCCCCCCCCCCCCACGGAGATGGTTATGACTTAGGTTTCATGGGGAACTAATGGCCCAGCAGATGGAAGGAATTAAATAGTTGTTGGGCATAAGAGTTACAAAAAATTAAAAAAGAGTTGAACTTTACAGAGAGTAATCAACCAGAATCATAAACTCATTAAAATTGCAGTTGCCAGCAAACAGATAAAAATGTAAAGATAGTGATCAGGTAGGAAAAAAGTGAAAACAGTGGAAAACAATGTGCCATGAGATGACTAGAAAGCTAAATAATTTCAGTGCCATTTTGTTATTCTTATGAGTTGAGCAGTCGTATTTTGAATAAGGCTACTGTGGCAGGCCTGACTAAACTAATGGCAGTGACTGTGAAAGTAGAGTTCCTACTGACAACCTTGACTTTCACCCTATCTTTATTCAGGACCACTTCAGTCTTTTTACAGACTATGTTCATTTCAGCACCTAGTATCAAGGTTAGTTGTGATGGCAGATAATGAGTGTCTAGTCTTCCCCAGTGGGACTATAAGCAGATCCAAGTAAGCTGAATTTGATAGTCACATTTATATACAATACACTCCATGTTACACAGCCTGCTGATGTTGATGTAGTGACAAGCCTTCCGAAAATTGACTCTGAACATCTGACCCTGCAAGGTCAAGCTGCCTAACTGCACTGCCAGTCAGTTGGGGTAGATTTGCTGTCATGGTCACTTGATGGCTGACAAAGGTGGTGGTACTAAATGGGTGGAGGCTAACTCTTCTATCTGATGGAGAAGGGTAGTTAACCTTTACAGTTCAATTTTATGTAGGTGTTTTTTTTTTTGCAAAACACCATGTATAAAGTGACAATAAAACATAAAATAGATAGAATATGTAAAACAGTCATTTTTAACATAAATTAGAAAAGTAATCACCATATGTCATTCAACCCCCTCATATGCTATGTTAAAAGGATAAGTTTTGAGTGATGTGAAGATGCCAGCCAATGATGGACACTCAAGAAGATTGTGAGGTAGTACATTCCACAGGTGGGGTGCTTGATATGCAAAGGAATGAACACTAACATTGCTCTCTGGTGGAGGCAAATAGATAGTACAATGCAGCTGATCAAACTGGAAGAGTCAGCTCTATGTGCCTTTAGCTAGGTGCATGCATTATACCCTTCTGTTGAAGTAACCAGTGACTTATTGGGAACTACCGTTCGAACTGACGAGTAAGTGTGGGTAGAATGCAAGTAAAAATGCCATATGAAATAGCTGATTCTGATGTTCCTTATTGTCTCCTCTATATGGGATAAATGTAATGAGGGCAGTGACCTGATTATTGTTGCAAAACTTTTGAGAAAGATACAGTTGATAAACAACTCATAAACAAATTATAGAGGATTAAGCAACACTAGACATAGTCACATGTAGTTTATATAAACTGGTTCAAGTCGTTCAGGTTTTACTGCCACTTATTATAGCCCAGCATCCCCTGTAATTTCTGCCTCCTTAAGTGTTAGTCTGCAAGGCAGAGATGGCCCACAAGCCATACTGTGTGCAACAAATTGTGTTTATATGTATAATGTTTTCAGCCTTAAGAGCATATGGCAAATGAGCACTTCTGCCTTGGGTGATGACCAGTACCAGCCTCACCCAAATGAGCTTCACACTCAACAGTTGAAGAGTTGAGTCACTAACACAGTCTTCTCCAGAATTCATTTACCTCACTCTCAGAACATTGCCTTTTAATGCAGCAGCAGTCACTCCTCCTTGGCTGCAACTAATCTACATTCACATACAGTGGTTTTTAGGAAGGGTTAATACCATTTTCCGTCCCATGACCCATTCCTGCATTTACAGTAACATACAACCACCAGCTAGACTAATCTGGTACACCTGGGACTCAGTTACTGTACACTTAAAATGAGACAACTACTGTATTAACATGTAGTAGCTACAGCTGAATACTCTACCTTCAAAAGATGGATTCACCAGTATTGTACAGTATACATCAAAATGCAGTCAGCCACAATTTCTTAACACAAAATATTGAACATTCTAAGAAGAACTTACACCATTCACCACTGAAAGTAATCAAAGAAGCAAGTACATGCTTGTATACATAAATATAAAATAAAAAGGTTTAGACAGGATACTGTAAGCAAAACACTAATAGCTAGCTGATTCTTCCACTACCACTAACTAAACATAACTAATATATCTACTTGATTTTTCTTACCATATAGCAGTAGCAAATTTTTTTTTATTTATTTATTTGCAGTTTGTTTGCCAGGATAGTCCATTGGGCCAGAAGCCCATTTTCAATTGAGTCCTGGGGAAAAAGCTCCAGAAAATTACAAATACATAGTACGCACTGCACATATACATTACAAATTAACTCATAGGAATAAAAAGTAAATTTGATAAGAAAAGGTTAATGATAGAATACATCAGTATAGTTCATTAAACAGAAATAAAAAAAACATTTTTTTTTTTTTTTTTACAAAAGTAGCCGCATAGGGTAACTGTTAAGTAGTTGGTCAAATAGTTCAATAGAGTTGTGTAACTATAGGAGGCAGTGATGGCATATTTAGTTCTAGGGAGTAGGAAGTGGTATTAGAAGGATTAGGTAGGATGGGAACAGGAGCACTTCCATTTTGAAGTTGGGTGTGAGTGCAGCAAGGTTTTAAATGAGGAGAGACTGCTGGTGATGTGGATAGGAGATGGTAGAGAATTCCAGAGGTGTGCAAGAGAGGACATTAGGTGATTCCCAGCTGGACATGTGAGTTTGTGCAATTTAATTAGCTTTTGGGAATTAGATCTTAAAAGTTGTTATGGTCCATGCATTTCAAAGGTAGTGGCTAGGGAGGGCCAAAGAGAGGGGTTGTAAATGAGTTTGTTTGTTTGGATAAGTTGGGTATAAGTGAGGAGAGCCAAGGGAAGGAAGAATCAAGGTCAATGAACAAAATAAAAAAAAAATCAGTGGAGTGGAAGGTAAGTTCAGAGGAAAGTATGCAAGGGAGGTAAGGGATTTTCTAGCAGTGGTATAGGTAAAGGATTAGAGTGGTTCAGAGAGGTAAAGATGGCACCACAGGAAGAGTCTAAAGGAGGGGTTGGAAAGAAAAGAAAGTGAAAGAAACTGGGGTTGGGGTTGGAGAGAGAGAGAGTGGAGAATGGATGTCACAGTGGCATAGTTGGTTGGAACCAGTGCTGATAGGGTCAGGCTAGCAGTGTGAAACAGCACTGAAAATCAGAAAGGAAGCAGCTGTGCAAATCAGAGCTGAAGGTTGGAGAGAGAGAGAGCGAAGATGGAGTCTGGGGGAGTGTTTGAAAAGAAAAGAAAGTGAAAGAAACTGGGGGAGGGGTTGGAGAGAGAGAGTTGAGGATGGATATCACAGTGGCTTAGCTGTTTGGAACCAGTACTGACAGGGCCAGGTCAGCAGTGTGAAACAACACTGAAAATAATCAGAAAGGAAGCAACTGTGAAAATCAGAGCTGAAGAGATGAGAAGAGATGAAGCCAGAGATGGAAATGTTGCAGATATAAGTTTAAAAACAGGAGACAAAGGGTACAGAAGATGTACTAGGGGTTAAATAACACTCTAGAATGTGGCTGGCAACATTAAATCTACATATACTGGAACTATTGAGCGTTAAAATAACATTAAACTAAAAGCTATTGGTACTATTGTTAAAACAACAAGGAATATGGTAGGCTGCTGGCGTTGTGCTCCTGGTGGCCAAAATAAGTTACTACAGCCAGAAAAAAGTAACCTATATGTATGTTCACCTACCCTGTAGTAATACTTTAAATGATAAGGAGAAGTTCACTTTTTAAAAAGCAGATAGTCTTAAAAACACATTCAAAGTGTGGATAAATTACCGTAGAAGAGACATCTACAGTTGACCTAGGAAGCTGTGTTTTTTAGTTTGTTTTTGGAGCTGCTTCAGGCAAGTAACTTAAGCAGATTTATAACACTTTCACAAGGTATTTTGCTGGTCGAGTCTGTTGGGCAGGAAATGTCCATAGAGTACTTAACCCATTGGGAGAAGAGTTGAGCTAGAAAGCTGTGGTTTTTAGTTTGTTTTTGGAGCTGCTTTAGGCAGCTAACTTAAGCAGATTTATAAGACTTTCACAAGGTATTTTGCTGGGCAAATGTGTTGGGCAGGGGATGACCACAGAGTATTTAACCCGTCAGGAGAAGAGTTGAGCTAGAAAGCTGTGGTTTTTAAAAAAATAAGAGAGAAACAGACACAATTTAGAGAGTCAAGCCCACTGTGACTCCACATAGCTGGCTGCCACTCTTCTCACCTGTAATCCATTTAAATATTATCTTCAGTGCTCCATGCTTGTTAAGATTCTCGCAAACTGTCTAAGAGGAACACAAAATCTGTTTGGAATAACCTCTGAGAAGAGTGTGAAAGAAAGAGTACTTTAATTGAACAACCTCCAGAGCAGTTTACTGGAATGAGTCGACTTTGATAAATACTCTGCTAACACAGCCCTTTTAGACAAATCCCTCTCTTTGTCCGTTATTAGGTAAAGAAGTCCTGACCCTTCACTTCCTAGTGTATCAAAAATTAAAAAAAAAAAAAAAAAAAAGTCCCTCAAAGTAGGGTTATTTAAATAACCCAAAAGTACAAGCCCCAAATAAAGTAACAACTTTTGACAAGTAGTAGCATTCTGAGGAACGCAAAGCTCTGCTAATGTGCGTTTCTGATCTACCTTCAGTTTACAAAGCTTGCAGGAAAAAAATACTTTCTCTGTACAGTTTGTTACATTTTACATATATGATGAATTTTGATGAAAAAATACTTATTTTGTATAACTTTCACATTTTATATCATTCCTGCAGTTTTACAAAAAAAGGAGGTACTGTATTTTTTATACAGTCCATATGTTATTGGCATTCATGCCTCATGTGATAGGCCCAGGATCTTTTTGTTGTTGGCATTCCAGATGCATGTGCCACAGATGATGGTGGTTCTTGGGATGTCAACTCTCAAAAGCACATTTTGCTGTCAATGTATTGATCCAGAACCCACTGTTGGTTTATTTATTGTACAAGAAGGCAGTCCACACAATCAGGTATTTTACTTTCAGCGTCTCTTTTTCTGGGGCAATGTATGGACATACAAAGAAAGAAAAACAAAGATCAGTCTTATAAAAAGAATATGTGTACTTTTCCGTGTTGAAGCAAGTCCTGATATGCAAAGAGGAGTCTGTTAATCTGGATGAGCAGGAGTCTGGATCTCCAGCAAGTCTTCTGGAGTTCTCATACCAGCCACAGTTGTGAGGATATATTGAGACTTTTGTTGGTCCCTGAGCATGTAAGTTGCTAGTGAGGCCCTTTTTCCTAATACTGGCATAAATCAAATGAAAAAAAACAATTCTGAGAAGAAAAAATATTGCTTGTAAAGGCGCTTTCTCCTAGTACTGGCATAAATCCAATGAAAAAAATTAATCGTTTTGAGAAAAAAATTGTATAGTCAGGCTGACACACATTTATATTGAACTGTAAGATGTAAAACATGCTTTGGACCAAAGTGTAATTAACACAAAGTGCCAAAAGCTATTAAGTATGAAATAAGAAGACATTAAGTTGCCACAGAGCCAAAGACTGTAATTTAATTTGAAAGGGTTTAAAACTCTGATAGCCATTTAATTTACTGAATTGAAGATTTCTTGGTGTAGTTATCCCAGCTGAAAGCTATTTTTGGAAAAATAGAAGGATGTGATGCTTCTGACAAAAGAATGATTTTAATTGTAATGGAATGTCTAAAAATTATCAAATTCTCTGCTGTCCCTTAGCAGACTGCAAGGGGAATGAATAAATAACCCCCAGTTAAGTAGCTATAGGAAATGGACTCCATATAGGTGTTCCAGCAGTACATTTTTGTTCATCTGCTGACTTTTCTGTAGTTGGGCCATTAACTTCTGGATTAGTGATCAACTGGAGGCTTGATTGGCTTATGCACTGTTTTCTGAGGGGATTCCTGAGATGATCTTATGATATGACTGTAAGGATACTCTGCGGTGGATAATTGCTATTCTTACCTTAGGAATGTAGAGGAATTTGGTGTATACAGTCTGTAAATGTCCTTGTTTCAATCTAAGTTATGAGAAAGAAAGTTAATGACTTCTGTGGCTTGGGATCACATGCACCAGCAGGTGTTTCATTAAGCTACTTCCATGCAGGATGTATGTGTAGAAAACCATTCATCTTTGACACCAAAGAAAATGAAGTAGGTCGGGTAAATTCTGATTCAATGACTGGAAATGAATGTCTACTTTTTCTTAATTCTGGCCTTGTATTTCAGGATCTAGAATTGTCAGGTTCTTTCTAGCACTTAGCAGAGGTCCTTTGGTGGATTTTCTTTCATCAAAAGTAACTGTGTGGTATTTAATTCTGATTTTTGGGACTACCCACTACTACACGAACTGCACAGGTAAAGACATCTACATTCAAGATATTTTGGAGGCATTGGATGTTATGGACATGTTTGAGGGCTGAAGGTTAGCTGTAATGAATAGATTTGAGGGCTGGAGGGAGATGATTTTTTGAGGTCTAGGGACTAGTTGTCAATCCCTTTTTGTAAGTAGGGATTCCATAGAAAGTCCCCATTCATTGTAGAAGGGTTGGCAATTGGATAGTTTCAGAATATTCTCCATGTGCTTGTTGTAATGGATCCAATATTTTGATAGTTTGGGTCAAGAGAGTTGTATAGATGCACTGCTTTTTCTATAAGTAAGCACTTTGAGAGGATAACTATTGCATTTATTGTTTCATAATTCTTGTCCTTTTCATTTATTTTATAGAAATATTTAAACATTTGCTTTGAAACTCCAAAAATAAATAAAATACGATCAGAAAGTTGAATGGTATTTTACTGTAGAAGTGAATATGATTAAATATATGGAAAATGACCTAGAAGAGCAAACAGGGTATTTGAAATTATGTTGATTGCCAAAGGAAATAAAAGAAGCTTTGAGCTTGTTTGCTCAAAGTTGCAGGGAGTTAGGCCTTCTGCCCTTGCTCTATTTTACACAAACTGCTGTGAGACTACAAAAGATAAGTGCTTGCTTTTGAACTGTTTTCTGCAGTTCTAATTAATTAAAATAATATTTGCTGCATATCTGTTTAAACTGTGCTACTTTTTTTAGGCTTAGTGAATTCAATCCTTACCTATATTCTGATCTTTGTCTCCTTTTTGTTTCTCTGTTCTGTTCATTTTACTTGTTGCTGCACTTGAAAAACACTAGCATAGAGCTGAATCTAGTAATGTTTGTGACCTTTGGAGCTTGTAGTACAGTTAATCTTTTGCCTAGAGAGGCCTAGCTCTTTGTGGTAGGGGGTTTTGGTTTGCTCTGATCTGCCTAGAATTACTGCTATAGGGCTCTGCTTTCTGATTGGATAATTTGGCTGGTTCTTGTTTCTCTGCCTTAAACAGCCAGTGTTAAAACCACTTTGTGATTGTATGCTCAAAGCTGCAGTGAGCTAGGCTTTCTGCTCTTGCTCTGCTGTTTTTCAAAAACTGCTGCGAGACTACAAAAGATAAGTGCTTATTTTCAACTGTTTTCTGCACTTTTGATTAACTAAAACAATATTTGCTGCATACCTGTTTAAACTGTGCAACTGTTTTTTAGGCTGTGTGAATTCAGTCCTTACCTCTGTTCTGATCTTGCGTCACCACCCACCTGCCCAACTGTTGTGGTCTTAAAGTTTGGTGGCTTTTGAGTTGCCTGCCTCTACTATAAATTTGCTATTGGACGCTCCTCCCAGTCCCATTGCATCAGCTCATTCTACTGAGTACATTGAGCTTAGTTGTGAAGGCCCACCCCTTTAGCTTCTTAACCTTGAATTATCTTCTGTCTCCTCACTTTCTACTTAACAAATAAATATTGTGCCTCTTCCTACTTCACTTTTCTGCTTGTGCTTAAGTGTTCAACTGCATTTAATTTTCCACATTTGTTGCTGCTTGTCAGTAGCCTTATTAAATTGATGACAGTATTCTATTGAATTGCTGCCTTATTTGAGATGTTTTTTTACTGTTGCGATTATAAGTTAATTTATCACACTTGCTCTGTTTTAAAGCAATTTAATGATTAACCGCATTTCATTACTTTTTAACTATTTTGTTCCTGTTTACTACAATTTATTACTGTTTAATGTATTTTTATGCATTTCATTACTGTTTGCATATTTTTTCATACGGTGAGTTCCGTTTTTGTCTGTAAGTGGTTAATCTGTGCTTTGTTGTGCATTTTACTGTGTTATTAACCTTTAAATTCAGTAGCATATTCTGGATACAGGTTTTGTCTTATGTGTTTCTGGCAGCCATCTTGTGTTGGTAGGGGCCTATCTGCTCTGCTAGTGAGAGTAGCAGGGCTGCCTGGACCTTGCCTGGCACAAGCTGATTGGTAAAGAAAGCAGGGATTAGCAGGATTGTTTGCATGTCACACACCGCAGCTGCGCTGTTTTTTTTTTTAACCCTTTGTGAGGTAATAAAGCTACAAATTTTCCCTTAGTAGCACTTGTGTGACCACCTAGTAGTACTACTCTTAGACCTTCCAACCTTTACCCTCTTGGCTCTCTCTGGCCTCTCTCTCTCAGATTCTGACAAATATGAATGGATATTTTCCTACACTTTCTCCTGCCAGTCTGGTTGATATGGACATCCTGAGACAGTGTATCAACTGCCTCGTATATATGGACAACCCTGTACTTCTACCACCAAGGAAAACAATTTGTGAGAGATGCAATTCCTTTAATAACCTAGAGTCTGTGCTCTCTCCCTCACAAGCCACTATATTTGGCACTGAGAAGATTGTCAACAAGAACACCACACCTCATACACCACCCACACCGGCACAACACACACCCTCATATGCAGAGGTTCTCAACAAAAACATACCCAAACAAAAGAGACCTCCGAGGCAAAAACACACAAACTCCACTGCCCACCACACCACACATAGTCCACACACCTCTCGCTCAGCCACTAAGCCCTAAACATAAACCCAACATATTACTCATAGGAAACTCCATTGTGAGACACACAGATGTCTCCCTCACCAGGCTGGATAAGGAGAAAGTCATGGTTAGTTGTTTATCAGGTACCAGAATCTGCCATATCACCCATGCACTCTAGTCTCTCAACAGGTACTATTTTGATTCTGTCATAGTCCATATTGGTGTGAATGATTTGAGACATATTTCCCTTGACTATATGAAGAGACATTATCCAGCTCACTGAATGTGTGTCCCAGGCAATTATGTTCCTAGCTTTAAGCAGTATTCTGCCATCACTTAGAATTATGCCTCAATGCAAACAGAAAATTATTGACTTTAACAATTGGCTTAGTTTCTGGTGTCATTGCAAGGGGATCCAGTACCTGACAGCCTGGAAAGACATGATTGATAAACCATGATGCTTTGCCAGAGATGGCCTGCATCTGTATCCCTTGGCCTTTAAGCTTCAGGCAAAGGCTCTTCCTCCCCATAGTGCCTTTTTTAGGCAATGCCATGAGGTTAAAACTACCAACATGAAAATTTCATCAAAATACAAATTAAAGGTCATGCTGCTAAATGCCAGGAGTCTAAACATGAAACTGCACTCATGCTGACATTTGTGCAGTCACAAAACCTGGTTCAAAGGTGTGGAGAGCACCCAGCCATACTAGGTTATTCTTTGTAGCATACATTCAGACCCCAAACCATGGGCAGCAAAGCAAAAGTAGGTGGAATTGCAGTATAAAAGACATACATACCTTGAGGCTGATCAAACAGTATGACATACAGGATACACTCCAGGTGCAGTTAACCATTGGCAAGACCCCTATTCAAATCATAGCTAGATACAGGCCCCCAACTTTGACTCAAGATGCCCACTCTACCTATCTGGACCTCTTTCAATCTGTCATGATTCAGTCCTTTACCCTGATCCTGGATAACTTTAACTATCCAACCGTAGATTGGAAGAAATACTCATGCCAAAACACAAATGCCCAGAGATTCCTTGATTTCATCAACCTCCACAACAGGTGGAAATATCTTGGACTTGGTATTAACCAACATGAGTAACCACTGCAGCATCCCTACAGTGTCATCCTCCCTGGTAAGATCCAACTACAAAGTGGTCACTTTCGAAGTCACCATCTACATGACCCCCTCCATCTAGGGTAAAACAAAATAAACTTCTCCAAGCTGATTACAACCTCCTGAGGGAAGATATAAACAGCTTAATGCCCCCCTTCCACTTGACAGGATCTGGCACATATGTCCAAACCTACACCAAAGTATTATACAAGCATTTATATACCTGCATGTAATCAGGAATACCCAACAGGACAAAATCCTCCTCCTCAAGGAAGAGTAAGCCTGTCTGGTGGACATCTGCATTAAATACACTCTATAATAAAAGGAAAAATTGCTGTCCAGAACCAAGAAGCATCAGGTGCCTAACTGGAAGCAATCTCTATTTAGCCTGAACAAGCTAATAAGAGCACTAGTGAAATCCTCCAAAGTAAACTTTGATTCCAAACTAGCCATGTCTGCTAAAGCAATCATAAGGCCTTTTTCACATATGCCAACAATCTCAAAGGTAGCACTCAGATCTGCTCAAAACTGGTGGTCAAGGACACAACATACACAAACATTGTAGACATAGCCAACCTGCTGGCAGACAGGTTCAGTGATTACTTCACTCCTCTGTCCCCCCATCAGTAAATCAGGACATCCCCAGCACCTACCCCCCTCCCCTTCTCTCTAGAGAGCAAGTCATCACTGCCGTCTCAAAGGCAAAAATGCACCCTCCATGGGACCCAATAACATCCCAGGCTGCATCCTACATTTATTTTATTCATACATACATGAACTCAGGCAGGAACTTTCAGCACCATTAGGCACTCTATTCAACCAAAGCTGAGTACCGGCTTCATCCCAGCAGAATGGAGGACAGCCACTGTCATCCCTTTGCACAGGCATGGGGCTGGTTTGTCCCTCTTTCTCCAGATCACCAATGAGACCCCACTGGCACAGCTATAGAGTTGAGATGTCAGCTGAGTAGCCAAGCCAGGACCTCCAGCACCCTCTTTGTCCAACCAGTGCTTCATGTCCCTGCTCAAGTAGCTGACACATGCGCACACACACACACACACACACACACACACACACACACCTGGGAAAGGCTAGCACAGATTTACTAACTATGTCCCCTTTTGCCCATACTATAAGGTAGTTATCACTACCACCAGCTAACTCTTATCAGCTACCTTAAGGCCCTTAACAAAGGGTGCCCAATCTTAGAGCAAGGCTATTAGGAGTGGCCCAAATTGTCACCAAATAAATGTGCAAGTACTCTCAAAACTTAAATATGTCTCACAAAAATCATCCACAATGAAAGGTTTAAATATATTTAATAATAATAAAAGAACAAGAAAATACTCTGTATATATATTCACAGTCACATAAGAGTTCAAAACCTGGCCCACCTCATTAGTAAGGGTATTCAGTCTCATGCAAACTCCTTTGTCTGGCATACAAAGCAATCTTCAGACTCTGCTTTGATAGGACTGCTGCATGTCTGTAAGTCAAGCTCCACTCGAGTAACCCACACACATGACCTCAGCCTGGTCTGTGACATTAATAGGACTTGTTGGTGGGACAGATTTGTGTCACAGAGACTCCCTCTTCTGTGGAATAGACTCCTTCTCCACATCAAGCAGAATACCTCATTAACCCTTTTTAAGCACAACCTGAATAACTAGATTGGGAACAGAAAACACTCTTGGGATTCCACCTCTCTCTGCTGGACAGGGGCATCGGGTGCTGACTTATTGGAACATGGGCTAATTTCTTGGCTAGGCTTGTAAATGCCTCAGGGCAATAGCCTCATAACTTCCTATGATCCTGTGAATAGCTTACACATTTGATGCTATTTTGAAAGCAAAAGATGTAAAATAGTAATTTTATATGAGGAGTTTGTAAATCCCTCTCACATGTTTCATAAAACTTGCTGTTGTTTGACCAGTTTTTGCATTCGTCATATTGTTTGGTCTTCCCATCCACATGTTTTTCAGAACAATTGGTGAGCACTGAATTAAGTTGCAAGTTGTTTGTTTTCATACTCCCTCATTCCCCCTTCTACTGGGTTCAGGGCTGAGGAATAGTAAACTAGGACCTGATGCTGGTAATCTTTCTTTTGTAATTCTGTGGCCATATTGGTTTCCCCAGCATGCAAAACTTGACTGATCAACTCATTTTCTCTCTGAGATCCCCAGAGTGGGTGCAACAATGAGTTCATCCATGATTTTTAGAGAAGGTTGCTATTATTTTCTCATCATAAACAAAAAGTTTGTCTCCCTTTTTGTTCCCTTTGAGTCCATCAGTCAAGGGTTTAATTTTTTCCTGAACTGTATAATCTGAAATTCTCTTCAGAACACAAACATTCCCAAGGCCTAATATTCACCTTTGTAATGAGAGTACAGAAATGTTGCTTTTGCTGCTTTAGCTGCTTTTTGTCCTCACTGATGCTTCTTTATTCTGTTGGCACAGCCACTCCCAAGAAGTTAGCAGACGTTTTCAATAGCAGACTCTCTTTGGGTAAAGCTTTAGCCCTGAATGTCTCACCACTTGGAAGACTTCCAGTCTTCCACTCTCTTAAATGTTGCTGTTTAGTTTCTGTGCCTTTCGGAATATCCACTACACATTAGATTAAAGAAAGTCAATATTTTAACAGTTTTGGGATTGCCTGCAGTATTTGATGGAAAATCACAGGAGACATATGGAAGAGTTGGGGCATTTATGTCCAAGTATGTTGCAATGAATGCAGATTTCCTTTATACATCATTCTGTAGACTGATGCTCCAGAATCCATTACTCACATCTAGTGTTAAGAAAGCTTTCATTTTTTAAAAACACCTTTATTAAATTATCACTTAGGGTGTAAGCAACCATATATTAATAGAAAAGAAAAACAATGTATCATTTTCCCATTTCCATACATTATACATCATGTTGTTTTCTTTCTTTATAATAACCATCAGTCCATCATCACATACATTGCAGAATTCCTGCCCACTCTTAAACCGCACTCCTCCTCCTGTGCATTATTCCACATGTATTATTCCCACAATTTAAAGATCCCTCTTCCTTTGTTTTATCTGTTTTATAATCTTCAGTATATCAAATACAGTTCATTTAGATTATAATTTCCATTTTCTAGTAGTTGCTCTTTGGCAGCCAACAGAATTAAATTTAACAAGGCCTTACTATATCTAGGCAATTCTGATGCTGTGTCCCATCTCAAAGTAATAATTTCCATAGTTACAGCCATTTGCTTACCCAATATTTTTAACAGAGTACTCTGTAGGGAATTTTTTTTTTAATTGCCTGCTCAGTACACATTCCACACATATGCTCCCAGTTACCTTTTTCTTCCCCAACACAGCTCCAACATTTGCTGTCTGCCTCAGGAAAAAAAGCTTTGAAGTTTGCATGGAATAAAAAAATATATATGCAAACATTTTCAAGGAAAAATCCTAAACCTCCTCAATTCTGTTGCATATTTGGGAACTGTACCTATGTCCTCCCATTGTTCCCTCATAAATTGCTTTTCAAGTTTCTCTTCCCAAGCTTTTCTTTTTTGTTTGATTTTTATAGTTATCATGCAATATTTTATATGCCCTGCTAATTATCCTTTTTTTAACAGCAGCTTCTGCTCTAGATTCAACTAAAAACTCTACCAGAACAGGTCCTTTGATTTGGATTCTCCTATCCCTTTATCTTTACCTATACTCTGATATTAGTCACTCGTAGGAAAAGCAGTCCCTAGCCTGCACTCCAAATGCCTTCTTGGTCTCATCCCACTCTGTTACCTTTCTATTTTTAGTTATTTGCTACCAATATGTTGGCCCTTTTGCCAGTAAATTTCAGACCCCTCTTTGTTATTTTCTGTATTCCTACTTGCATTCATCCCTATTAGCAAAATATTAGGATTTTCATGTTGGCTTAGTTCTTTACTTTGTTACTTATAAATATATTATATATGGTTGTTGTTCTTAAGGATCTGCTTCCAAAATCCCACTCTCTCATTATTTCTTGAGCTTCCCCATGCTTCCATGTCATCCTTTTCCACTTTGAATTATAACCTCCTGTTTGTGTTATATATATGAGCCTTAACTGTGAAGCTCTAAAATATCCATTCCGATCAAGTAGTCCTAGACCATATCTTTCTATTGGAAGGATCAGCTTATTCCACTTAACTCTTGCCCTCTTCCCCTCCCTGATAAATTCTTTCAACTCTTTATTAATTATTGTGCACAACTTCATTTCTGATTGATAAAAATATATCTGATTTGTATGTAAAACACTATTTGTATTTTACTGTCCATATCCATAAATAGCTTTCAGTTTCTCATTTTTTTGTATTATCTTTTGTGTAGTCTTCTTCCACATATTCTTAGTTACTGTAACAAAAGCCTTTTTAATTTGTACTTTTAAATAATACTTAATCTTTTCATTTTCCCATAAATATTGACATCATTGAACCAATTTCTGTATGAGTGTCTAATTGACGGCTATAGCATTTGTTTTATCTTCACTGATTTCATATGCTCAAAAGATGTGAAATTGTCTCAAAATGTTCCATATCATTAAGATATTCTTTTCTGGATTTATCAAGTACAAAATAATGTCATCTACAAATAAAATCAACTTTTGTTGATTACCATACTAATTATATATTTGAATATCTGAGTTTTATTTTTCAAATATAAAACAAGTAAAGTGAAAAGCGGACACTCCTGCTGAGTTAAACCACAACTTAGAGAGGAGCCCTCCCACTTTTAATTCTTCCCTGTGATCCTTTATATATCCTACTAATTAACCTTATTGTTTTATCAGTGAATGCAAATGCTTCCATTGCCCTAATCATAAAATCCCATCTTTGTCATATGCTTTCTCTGCATCATGACCTACCAATAGTAGAGGTATTTTCTGCTTCCCTCTGGGTCATCACTGTTCAATTAATGTTGTCAAATGTTTGACTGCATTCCAGAAAACCACATTGATCCATGTCTATCAATTTTGCCAATAGCTCTGCCATTCTTTTAGCTAATGTAGACATAAGTACTTTATAGTTGTGGTTTAAAATTGAGATGGGTCTATATGAAGTTGAGTTTGAAGGGTATTTACTCCTTAGTTAATACAGCTACCATAGCTTTCTTCCAAGACGTTTGTGCTTCTCCTTCTTTTAAAATGCTGTTAAACAAAATCTTCCAGGTCATTATCATTTTCTTCCATCCTGAATTCCACACCTCCACAGGAATACCATCTTTTCCTGAAGACTTTCTTGCAGATTGATTTTATATCATTATTTTTATCTCATCTCCTCTTATTGTAACTTTTTTGTTGAGCCTCATCTGCAGTACTGCTACCCTTGGCATAATCAAGTATTCCATAAATATTTCCACTTATGCTTTCTTCATTTTCACCTTTCTCCACTTTATGCAAATTTTATAGTGTTTCCAAAATATCTCTAATACCTCTGCATGATCTCTGGTTGTTTTTCTTCTTATATATTCCTTGAGTTTGGTGACAACTCTTTCTGCTTTTGGTTGCCAAAGTTGTGCTAAAATGTTTCATTTTCTGGAGTTATCAAAATAGTTAACATCTGTCTTTCCAACTCATGCATATTATCCAAATATTCCCTTGTTTTATTTTTAGCACTCTGCAGTTGTACCTCTTCGTCTATGACACACACTTCACCTTTCAAACCTGCATTCACTCACTTTCTCTCCACACACACACACCACACTTCACCTTTCAAACCTAAAAAATTATTAAAATTTTTAAATTTTTTAAGTTTTGGATCAAAGCGTTTAAAAGCGTTTAGTGCCCATGCCTGGTCTATGATATTCCCCTTATTCTGCAATACTTTAACCTTTGTTAGCTCCTGTAAATAATTTCTCTTAATTCCTAACCATATCTTTTTCTCTTATTTGTACTCTAATTTTAAACTCCATTTTCATTTTATCCCACTCACTAGCTATAACTTCAGAAGAAATGTCTATCTTCACAAATAACTTTTGAATAATTTTTGCGACTCATTCCTTAAATTCCTCCTTTAACAGTTGGATGGGAAAGCACCAATTTCTTTTTTTTTCTTTTTACTTTATTACCCTGCATTTTATCTTAGTTTTTATCAATGCATGGTCTGAAATAGTTTATGGATATGTGTTGAAGCTTTCAATTAAATGTACATGTTCCTGTGAAATATAATTTATTTCTTTCCAGTCTAACCCAGATGGTGTACCTTGTGGAATAATATGCAAATTGTGTTTTGACTTTCTACTACTGAATATGTATCTTCCATACCAAATATTTTAATACATCTCTCCAGAAATCTATCCTCTTGTGTTATATTTTTCCTTCTAGATCCCCCAATATACCCTCACTGTTGCAAATCAAGTCCCTGTCCTTAGTTGTTATTTCCTGCTGAAAGGTTTCTATTTCTTTTTAGCTCAATAATAGTTTTTGGCAGAATATAAATACATGCCAGAATGATCCTCCTCCCTTGCCAGTAGCCTCGTAATACCACAAGTCAACAATTGTCTTTTCCCTCTCTTCTGTTACTACTGGTGCCCCTATAGCAATCAGTATTAATACTCCCTTTTCATTATACTTTGCTGCAGCAACCTAAAAACATATCTCTGTTATTCAAGTTTAACATGCAGAAGCCTTACTCTTTCAGTGACTGAGAATGTAATCACTGCTATCTGCCTGTTACTATGTGTTCTATTTGTGCACTGTCTCATTTTGTTCACTAAACCACATGAACTTGTTTACATCAATGGTTATCTACTGTTTTATGTGTAGTTTTTCTCCTGCCTAATTATTGTAATATATTTTTGCTGTTTGAATATACTTGTCTTATTAGGTGTAGTTTTTTTCCTGCATACTTATTGTAATGTACTTTTGCTATTTCTATATACTAGTCTTAATTATATTGGAGCTTTTCTGCCTGGTCCTCTGCTGAAAATGGGCAAACTGCCCAGTCAGATGTTTCTGGTTAACAAATGTAAAATAAATAAAATTTAAAAAAAATTGTCCCTGATATTTCACTGAATATCTATCCTGAAATATCTTTTGTTAAATCCACATGCTCATTTCTTTCCAAATGTATCACCTACAGCATTGCTATTTTCACTCAGTATTTCTTAACATAAGTCTATACTCTTTCTTTGTCTATGCCTGTAAGGCCATTCACATTTCCAGATAATATGGATAGTGTAGCCATTATGATAAAAGGCATTTTCCCACCTATTATACATGACATTTATTTTTGAATGTGCATTTCCAACTTTTGTTTTACATGCACACATCTATGTTTGGCAAATTGATCTTTTATACAGTTGTTCTTAGCTTCATAGGTATATACGAGGCTAATGACCACAAGGGTCCTTCCGAGTTTATCCAATATTTCCCAATATATCCAGCAAGTTTTTGGGTGCCTTAGAAGTTATTTTTAGGGTTCTGTTTTAATGGTTATATGTAAGATATAGTATGGTTAGTCAGCCATTTACAGTCTGCCTCTTTTCACTTGAGACAGTGGTGCCAGATCAGGGATGAATTGCTGATTTCTGATCCACTAGTTCATTTCATGTTTGAATGTGGTGAGCGAAGAGCTTCACCTAGATGGGAAGCCTGTTCCAGAGAAGAGGCATTCTCTGAGACACTCACCTGTCCCTCCTATTTGTTGCAAGCAAGGTTTAAGTCTTAGGATTGGGTTATTCTGATCCTATTTGTTTAGTGGATATATAAAAGGTTCATCAGCCATGGATGCCTTGTATACCAGGCATAGATTACCCCTCAAAATTCTGTAAGAGATGGAGTATAGGGATAAGGCTTTAAAGCAATCCTCATAGGCCATGTTGTTTATGGTCCTGTATTCTTTTTATGAAGAACTTCTGAGGATCTTTGAGTTGCTGGATTTGCCTATTCAGGTACGTATGAAAGGTGGCATTGTACTCTGATAAATCTGATATGGGCTGAGTACAATGGAATTATGACTTCATTGGACCTGGATCCCTTACCCTATTTTATAAGCTTGGCTACATAGAATTATTTCCTCACTATCTTTAAAAATAGTGTTGGTCAAAAGCCAGGTTACTGTCTACATATATCTCCCAAGTCCTTGTTTATTGGGTCTCCTCTTAGGAGTGTGTTGTCAATGAGAGAGTTTCCTAGGTTATCCGACTTATCAAAAGGTATTATTACATATTTCCTGGAATTGAGTTTTAAACTGTGGATTTGGCACCAGTTAGTTATCTGTCAATCCTTCCCAGAAGATGTTAGTGTCTTGGATGGATTCCATGACCGCGAATAGTTTAGAGTCATCAGCAAACTGGGTCAGCCAGGCGCCCTTAATGTTGGCCTTGATTTCTGAGTAATTGATGCCAAAAAGAAGTAGACCCAGCACAGAACCCTCAGGGACTCTGAGTGACCAGTATCTTGTGGACTCCCCTAGCCTAATTTCTTAGGGGCCATTCTGACTGCCAGCTGGATATCCAGTATGTAACATAACGGTTTATGCCTAATTCTGTGAGTTTGTTTACAGTACCCAAGTGGGGTATTGTGCTAAATGCACTGGCCAGATTAAGGTAGGCATTATGCACTATTTTACTCTCATCCATTGTCTTGGTGACCTCAAAGAAACTGCCAGGTTGAGTAGGCATGAACTTCCCTTGATGAAACTAAACTGGGCTGGAGCCAGTGTCTGAAAGTTTCCTGTGCCATTATCATTTCCATGGCTTCGTATATGAGACTGGTCAAACTTATGGGTGTTTAGTTTCTTGGATGCATAAATGGACTGCCCTTGTGTAGCAGGATAAGCATTGCAGTTCTTCATTTGTGCAGTACAAAGCCTGAATGGAGGCTATGGTTGAAAAGTACTTCAATAATCCTGACAGTTCATGTTTCATGCTGTTTAGGAAGCATCATTGAATATTATCAGGGTTCATCGATGCAGTGCCCTGGGCCTTGGAGAGTGCCATTAGGACTTCGTAGTGATAGTTGGTGTTGTGTCTCATGGTATTTCTTGAGGTGAGGGTGGGGGAGTGGAGAAAAACTAGGGATAAATTTGTTGGACAGTAGATTTGATATATCTTCTGGCTCCATGTACGTGGCTTAATTTATTATTAGTTCTACACATTGTTGTGCACTGCCTTTGAGGTTGTAGACATAGCTAAAGAAATCCTTATGGTTGTCCTTGGTGTGGGAGGCTATTCTTACCTCAGACTTGGCTTTATAGACTTCATTTGCCCACTGAGTAGTTTGTATAGATTGATGAGGGAATTTTTATCCTGTTGGGCACTGCATTTCTTAATTATGCTAGGATTCCACAAGGATGGCTTTTTGTTTAGTTTGCTCTGAACTTCTGGTGGGCCAGCTGCCTCAATCTCTTTTATTAATGTGATTACACAGGGTTTCTCTGAACAATTCTGTCTAGGCATCTAAGATTAAGTGTTTTTATGCCCCAGTTATCTCCTGTAATAATGGCCTTTTTAAATATTGTAGAAATGGAAATTAGAGCATTGTATATTAATAAGAATAAAAATAAAAATAAGAATAGAAACAGAAGCATTAGTTATAATTTAACTTTTAGTGAATATAAGACCTTGCAGCAGATGAAGAATGATAGAAGTGTTGTAATTAAGCAAGCTGACAAGGGAGGAGCTACTGTTTTAATGGATAAGCTATGGTACATGAATAAATTCCAGGATTTTTTATCAGATACCCATACTTTTAGGAAGATTACATTTATGGATGTAAAAAAACATATCTCTCAGATTAACTTAGCATTATATGACATGCAATTGAACCAAGATATAACCATTGATTTACTGACTTATTTTACTGTTAAATTCATAAATCCATAGATGAAGGATGGGTGACTGAACCCATCTCTAGATACCTGCAGAATGTTCTTGCTAGATATGTACCAGGTAAAGCTTGATTCTTGGTATAGAATGAGAGTTAAAACTGAATATGTATTGGTTACATTAGATATTGAATCTCTGTTTACAGTGATTCCAATTGATTATGGAATAGAAGCAATAAGAAGCTTGTTAATAATGCAATCAACCCAACAAATGATAGAAAATATTTGTCTCCTGTTAGATTTAGTTTTAACTAAAAATATCTTTATATTTGATAATGTACCATATCAACAACTAACAGGTGTAGCTATGGGTACATCAGTATGAAACACCTTAACTACTTGGGTCCTATATATATGAAAAAAAAGCCATATTGAATGAAAGGAATCAATTTAAACATCTACAGGACTGTTATTGTAGATTTGTTGATGATTGCTTTTTTGTATGGACAGGTACAATAAGTGATTTGGAAAGTTTTTGCTTGTATTGAATTCTCTTACGAATTTTCTCAAGTTTAAAATGAATTTTTCTAAGGATAATGTTGTATTTCTAGATGTTAAAGATGTGCATGCAGCTAGATATCTGAATACAGCTAGTATGCATCCGGGACATGTCTATAAAAGTATACTAAAGTCACAGCTAGTAAGGGTAAGCAGGTTAACTAGTGAAAATGATGTCTTTGAGTATGAGGTTTAGAAAATGATGGAAGAATTTATTAATAATGGGTATCTATTAAGGGATGTTAATATGACCTATAAACAGGTTGTACAAGGTAGAAGTAGTTTATACAAACCAGTTTTTGGCTCTTTAACCATATTACAAACAGAACAGGCATACCAGCAAGGAGAACAGATAATGCATGTTGAAATGAATAGGACAAAAGATAGTAGTGTTTTAAGATTCATTACTACCTATAATGCCAATACATATGATGTCTGTAAGATTATTGAAAAAAACTGGATTATATTAATGGCCCAACCAGATCTGAAAGATCTGAAAGATCTGTTAGGTCCGACACCAAAGTATGCGTTTAGAAATGGTCGGACACTTAAACAGATGGTATGTTATAAAGACTTTCAAAGTGAAATATCGCCTGTACGAACGAAGATGAATACATCTAAATGTTATAATTGTGTCTGTTGCTCTGACATATACAACACTAATAGTAGCTTTCAGCATCCTACAACAGGTGAAGAGCAGACTGTAATTCTACTAGATTAGAAACAGCTAGGAAGCTGAAGGATAGGATAATAGAACATAGATCTGAAATAAAGCTTGAGACAAATGGGCTATACAGGCATCTGCATGATTTTCAGACGCATGCATTTAAATTTAGGTGTATATCTATTCTGCAGTTGGGCATTAGAGGGGGTGATATTGATAATCAGGCTGATAAGTATCCAGGCCTTAATGGGACAGTCAGTTTAAAACCAGTTTTGACCAAGAGGAAGAGAGAAAATTTATAGTATTAAGTGCATAGTATTTCTAAATGTGTAGATGTAATTATTTGTCTATATATACATGTAACAGTTTTTTGTACTTTTTTATACTTGTGTATTATGCTTTTAATAAGTAACTACATGAAAATTAATTTTACTAGATGTTAAGTGATGTTTTTAAATTGAATTTGTATATTTAATTATAGTGGTCCTTTGAATGGCTGGCTTGATCATGTGATTATAATGGTCCTCTATTTAAATGTGTTAATTTGTTGTGATTTTGTATGCTGATGAAGGGTGTAAACCTGAAAGCTTCATTAAAAGTTTCTTGTTTGTGACTATCGTGTGCTGTGGATGTTTATGGTATATAGTACTTCTGGAGTATTTCTGCTAGGCATCTATGGTCCCAGGATTTGGTGGGGCTGGAAAATTTTGCCATGTTATTTAATAATGGAATGTTTGCCTTAGAATAGTTCCTAACTGATATGGGGTTAGTTTCTTCTCATCACCATTTAACCTGTGTCACACTTCCCAGGAGTTTTTATTTTAATGAAAACTGTCTAAAAAAATAGATACATTTTCTGAACACTACCATCCCATATTAACTTAGACCAAAAACATAAAACTGTGTACATATTCAAACATGAAGTTTAATCCTCCAGGTTGGAACCATTCCCCAAATCAACAGCTATACCCACAGGTATTACCTAACCTAAAATTAAGGTTTACCTTGCTAAAGTGCATGTTATGACCTGTGTTCCCACTTACATAAATTGCTGTCTGTTCTGTTCTTATCTCTGATCCTCCCCAAGTGAAAAATGGTTTCCAATTAATTGCTTGACACTCTATTAAATGCATTAAACTATTAAGGCTGCCATGTTATTCATTTCCCATAATTTCAAACTTTATTTTTCACTGAACTGCCTGCCATTGTACATTTAATATGTGCATTTCCCTCAGGAAAGAATACTCAATTGTTTCATATAAAATTAGTCAACAATGATAAAAAAGCTAACAAATCTGCAGATGCCTGAAGAAATCTTTGTAAATTTCACTCAGAACAGAATGTACATCTTCATTCAGCTGAAGCCTTCTTGACTCCCACTGAGAGCATTTGCTAATGGAGAAAAAATAAGCTAATATCTTTGCAGATACAAGAAACTCAAGATTTGTCATGACTTTTTATCATTTCTGTCATTTTCAAGCCCACTTGCTTATAAAACATTTGTTTATAGCTTAAGCCAAGGGCATTAATCTAGAGATTCACACTTGTAAAATAAGAGAAAATATCTTAATCTTTCATATAATGTAAGCAGTGCACTTTTACACCACACTCCTGCCCCAGCAGCCCAAGATCACAGGATAACAACCTAAACTTGCTTTTGTCCAGCCCTCCTCCTCCTATTATACTGCAAAGCCTATGTTTTTTAAATTAAAAAGTACTTGTAGGTAAATACTAGGTTATCAGTCTGCAGACTATTACAAGCCTAGCCAATAACCAGAGGTTATAATCAAACCCTGAATATTGTATCTGAGAGGTAAAGACCTTAATCATTACACCAACCCACACAGTGAAAAGACCCCCCTCACATTTAAAATACCCATGACTACAAACAACAAAATTGCTTTATTATATAATATGCAGTTTATATCATGAAATGTTTTATACAAATATTTCGAAGAACAAAAAATGTTTTATTTACAGTTACTTTTTCCTTTTTAGTGTCCTACATATGCTTTACAGCCCACGTACATATTTAACAAAATCAGCAAAAGTCTGGTCTTTTTTTCTTGAAAAGCCATGCTTCACAAATGTAGTTAATGGTTTATATTCTAGCATTTATTCACTAATTTCAGTGTGGATACTATTATTCCTGTTCAACTCCATTTCCCAACACTAGACACTGATTCAAGTCCAAAATATTACTGATTCTTCTAGTCACCTCCTGTGCTAGTATGTGCCTCAAGAATTTTCCTTTGGAACATTGGAAAAGGTTGCACTGGCAAAGTGTCTCTGTAAGCTTTATTGTCTGAAGAATGAGAAGCAGAATCTCCTTCTGTTTGCTGTCTCTATTTTTATTGAATAAACTTTATTTCCTTCTTAGCCTTTTCCATATCCAAAAATGTCTTTGATCCTCCGGAAAAAATATTCCAAAGACAGCTGGATACAGCAGCTTGAGTCTCACACCTGCCTCTCAAGTTCCCTGATTGCTGAATAAATTTGCTTCTCTTCTGCCTGATATACTCTGAATAATTTTTCCTCAAACACTTTGCTCTCTCCAATTTTTGATACTTTTCTCTTCAGCCAGTTTTGTCAGGATTAACTCTCTTTGCTGGTATCACTGAATCTTTATTATTACAGGTCTTGGCTGCGTTGTCCTAGCCATGTTTAGACCATACAATCAGTGTGCCCTTTCATTTACCAAATCCTGCTGTAGAATACCAGTCCACTTGCTTATTTGTGCTTTCATAAAGTTAATGCAGTTTGTTCCTTTCAGGTTTTCTTGCTACAGCAGAAAATGTCAAGTGTTTCTCACCAAGCTGTGTCTTCTAACTCTACCATTTTTTTGAAATAGCTCTTCTTGAGAAGCCTCATCCCCAGCTAGCCTTTTCTTAATTTTAACCTTTGACTTTTACATTTATAAGTTCATCTGAACAGATAGTTTAACGCTTCTTCTATTTTTCCAGGCTTTTATTAGTTGCTTGATATATCCCCTTCAAAGTTTCATTTTAATGCTTCTTCTATTTTTCCAGGCGTTTATTAGTTGCTTGATATATCCCCTTCAAAGTTTCATTTATTTTAATCATCTCTTGAGTATGTTTGATTTTTTTTCCAGTAAATTACTGGAAGCCATGTCTTGTACCAAACCTGAAACTTGGCACTGCTTTTTGTTGATTCTTTGCAGCCATTTTTTTTCTCTTCACATTTTCCGTTGATTTTCTTTCAGGTTCTCTAAATTTCTTCTTTGCTAGTATCCAGGAAATATACAATACTAATCAGTAACTGAATTTTACCCAAGCTAACAATATCGCTGACTCTTATTTCTCAGAGCTGAAAGTAAGCTTTTGATTATTGTTTAGCCATCTAGAAAGTTTAAGAAAGCTTTCATTTTATCTTGAATTTCAGCAGTGAGATCAGGTATAATATCCAGTAGTGGGAGTGGTTAATTTTTGTAATCAGTTGTCAAATGATAGCTTACCATCTAGTTTTTGTACCGGCTAGTAAGAACTGTTTGCAGAGCTTAACTTTTGCAGTATACGTGATTATTCCAGAGTCTGTTCTGCTTTTAGAATAGATTGCTAAGCCTCCTTTTTGTTGGATTTTATAATATAGGGCCTAAAGGACCCCTCATAGGATGATAGGCAAGTATTAGGCTAGGTGCCCTTGTGGGTCAATTTAAGCCTAGATTTCCCTTTCAAATATGAGACTCAAACCCTGTACATTGTGTCTGTGAGATAAGCACCTTAACCATTATATCAACCAACCTCCTCTCAATAGAAGAGTAAAATGGGGTACCAATCTACAGTTATTTCAGGGTTTGACAAAGATGTCCTGATTACATTATATTAGCTGTGTTAGCTTTGGGTGCTTTATTTAGCAAGTCATACTCTCCTGAGTTCTTGACACTATGTATGTGCAAAGCCTCAGAAACAGATAATTCACCCATTAATGGTCCTTTGATCAACTCCCTGTTACTTAGCTCTATGACGTGACTTAGTTTTAAGTAAGTGTAAAACTCTAAACACCTGTTACCAATGCAATAAAACTTTAAAAAAAAAGCAGACTCACAAATGGACTTTGAAAGTAAAAAAGTAAGCACTTTTATCTTTACTATAAACATACTTCATCAGAATAATATAACAACCAAACATTCAGTTAAAATAAGATGAGGTCAGCAAATTATGTCCACTATGGAGTCTGTAAGCAGACCATTTTATGCACAGGCACTCATCCAAGTCATCTTGTCTTAGCTTTATTTCATTTATATGACACCAGTCTGTTATGGGAGTGGGCATCAAATCCTATAAGAATTCTTTGACGTTATCCCAATGAGCTTTTCCTTTCCACACTTTTATAGTTATGGTACCCCTTTTTCACTCTTTGCCGTCTTGGAAATCACTTTAACACATGTTTTTGACAACCTCTATATTCTCCTTCCTGTTTATAATTTATCCCTCTTTTCTGTCTGTAGTTCTTTACAATGATTTCATTTTTCCTTTAACCAAAGTGCTGCTTGTAGTTTAAAATGGGTTAAGGATCTGCGTGTCTCCTTTTGGTAATGGATGCATGATTGGGCAACATGGACTTGATATTAGGACTCTCATCACATATTGGTGCTGATGGAATAGTTGATGTGTTAGCTTGAGTTGGCAGGTTGAAGAGGAAGCCACCATAGCTAGGCCTAGGCTCTTTTAACGGGTTTCTCATAATTTGTCCCTGTCAGGTTCTGGAATCTGGTACCATAAACTGTTGCTATCTTTCAGATACTCTTTATGTTTTCTAATGTCTTCTTTTTCGTCTCATCTCCTTTGCTGTTGTTTTTTTAGCCTAGTGGTGTTCTTGGGCATATAGCTTCTGAAGGGCTGTTCTACTTACCCTAATTTCACTATCTCGTAACTAAACTTCCATTTGTTGTCAGTTTGCTCTTCATGTTCTCTTATGGTTTCCCCTAGCTCTTCAACTTGACATAGCAGTTTAACATATTGTCTAATGCATTCTTTAATTTATTTTTGCAGCACTTTTACTTCTGCGTTTTATTTAACTCTTGGTTCAATTCACGTACACTTCCCTGTAACTGAAAGCATCTTTGTCATATTTTCTAAAGTTTCTTGTAGTTGTAGAATACAAAGAATATTGAAGTAGAAACTGGAATAAACATGTTTTCCTCCTTTTTGCCTTGATTTTGCTTTCCACATTCTGTAAAATCGCATATCAATGTGGGAAATTTATGAATTGATTTGTTTTGATTCCATCCCTCTGGGCTATCTCTTCCCATGAGTTTTGGGTGGTCCTGACTTACTCACTAATGTATAATATCCAGTAGGGATTCTGAGACAACATTCTCTGGGTTATCATCCTTTTTTTCTCAGATATCCATTCTTAAGTCTGATCGTGCTACTTTGACAGGTGAGCTTGAAGCTATCTACTGAAGGGATTTTAATGAAACCTTTCAGTCTCTCTCTAGTTTTCTCAGGGTGCCTAACTGACTTAAACAAATACTGTTCCTAGGTCATGTTGCAGACAGTACTTCTTTGGCCTATTTTCATGTACTCAGAAAGTTTTATTCCTGTGCCCTGTATGATGATCTTTTTTTTTTTGGTGGCTCTTCTAACAGTAACAACTGCGCTATCTTTCTCTCCAGATCAGAAACCAGCATGCAATAAATTCTCTCTGTAATCCTTAGCCTGCAGTACAATGACAAGTTCTGCTTAAACTTGAAGGCATTTTAAAGGAGAGAAAACCCTAGCTCTCTAACCAACTTGTGTAAGCAAAGAGAAAGGTAGGACCTCAGCCCCTCAGTGTTCAGAGCCCTCTGCAAAGCCAGCTCAGACAGGAAGCTGTGACTTTTCTTGTGAACCTAACTCAAGGGATGAGCTTCTTTTAGGAATTAGACTGCTCCAGTCCCACCTTCCTTTCTCCACTTGCTGCTGGCCCACTAGTCTTCACTTCCAACTAGGTGGAAATACCAGTTTCTGCAACAGGAAGTGATCCCCAAGAGAACTTAAAAGATTAATTTAGAATAAATCAAACAAGCAAGGCACCACATGATTTACAAGGTACAGGTTATTTGAGTAACAAAACTGAAACTGAAGATACAAGTTTATGTATTCTTTCTAAACAACATAGCACCATTTATCTACTTGACTCCCAGTATACAATGTCATAGTTAATAAAGAAAGTTTCAGACAATCCTTGCATGGAAGTTCAGGAATGATCTTTGTGCAACTTTTTCACAGACATTCAGAATTTTTTGTTTTCTTCAAATTTACAAAGTCTCGTGGTGACTTAGCGCATTGTGGACTGACAATTTTCGAATTAGAAATAAGTTGTTAACCATTATTTTGTGTAAAAACAAACTGCACTTTTTCTTGTTGTGTGCCTCTTAAATGCATATTTCAGTGACTCAGTGTAACTGCTCTTTGCACAGCAAAGTCACAAAATGCACTGTGTATCATCTATTTTGATAAGTATATAATGCACTTTAATTCACAAAATTATTACAATAAGGTTTCTAGTCTTAGTGTATTGTATCCCTAGTTAGGGTTTGCAGACTCTTAGTACAATAGGAATATCCAAATATCCTATCTCAAATCAGCTAAATGCAGCACATAGTAACGTATTGCCTGATTATTGTTACTTAATGTGGTCAGTATCAGCATTTTACCTTTAATGGACAGCAACAGACAACTACAAGAGAATAATGCAAAGGTGACGCCTGTTTGGCAACATATGGGCCCTTGGGTACAAACAAACTGATATTTTAGTTTTACTTATTGCAGTCACTTAAAAAGCCAAAGGCGGACCATTTTCCTGTTAGCAGCATTTAATGTAGGTTGCATACTTATCTACGTGTAGAACTGAGCAGATTTGAATCTGCATACAGTAAACATTTTGGATCATTAGTATTTAAGCTTGTCCCATAGTGGCAGTCTATACTTATACCAGTAGGACCTTGGATGTACTCAAGCTGAAAGCTGTGTGAGAATTTTAACTCTGCACTTGCGCTTTTTCATGAAGTTGTCTCTGAACATCCAAATATTTTAATTTACATCTCTACTGAACATGGCATCATGTATTTAAAATATAAAGAGTCTGTTTATCAAAATGCACCATGGTGCTCCTGACCCAGTATGCTGCTATCCCCCTCCAAACTACCTACAACTTGAAAGGCTTGCAACATAGGAAGGATATCACTCTGCCATAACACGGAGAATTAAAGCTGTCCTGCCCCTCAGCAACCTATTTCAACAAGGTTAATATTGTGAATGACTGCATTAAATTTATTTAAAGCCCTGGGTCTATAGCACTGTAGGTGTTCCTTGCATTCTGTTAGTGAAATCCCCATGTTAACATGAATTGAATTTACATAAAACAGTCATACCAAAAAAGAAAAATAACGACTCAAATAATAGGCTACGGTACCTGCTAGCACAGGACATAGGATAATTTGGTGCATTTATAGAATAATTTGGTGCATTCATTAAAAAAACATACAAATTCAAACCGTTTTCCTTCCTTTTACAATACTTTGGAAGCTGTAAGTATCTTGTGCATATATTAGCCCCCTACCCCTTCTCCCACATAACCAAGGTTACTTATTCCTCTACCACAGGTGCCATTTTCAAATGCCCCGGTGCTCCTGACCCAGTACACTGCTTCATTAAAGTGATATGTAACTTGCGATTGCAAGAACTAACTGTGCTACCTCAGAGACTACTGTGTAACCAGGGAATTTTATTTTCTGTAAAGTTTACTCAGACTGCTATTATTTAATGTAACCATAGTGGAATTGCTGCATATGTAGGAATATGCTGTTCTGTGTTTGTGCCTAAATGCATAAGAGAGCTTACTGACATAGTTCGAATTTCTTTATCTATGATTGCAAATACTACTTAACTGTGACGTCGCTAGCTGTATATCACTGTGATTGTACTGCTAGGTTAGTTGCTGATGAAACTGAGCTATTTGGAATGCAATTGAACAAGATATGCCTTAAAAAATGCCATGTTAGCCTTAGAAGCCAATAACTGTGTGTAAGACTTAGTCGCTTGCACTGTAGACATACAGCAAGACTGCAGGAGTAGTCACTTAATTAATTTTATCTCCTCTGAAACTTTTAAATTACAAACTTATGTTCTTGACCTTGGGATAATCTATTTGTGCTACTATAAGCTGTATATTGCTATACTGACTTGCAGAATGATAGCAACTATAGTGTACTGTTTGTTGCAAACACCACTTGAAATACATAACTTCCTTACTAATTATCAGTAGACTAACTTACTATTTTCTGATTGGGTGCTATCCCCCTCCAAACTACCTACAACTTGAAAGGCTTGCAACATAGGAAGGATATCACCCTGCCAAAATTGTAACACTGAGAGTTAAAGCTGTCCTGCCCCTCAGCAACCTAGTTCAACAAGGTTAATATTGTGAATGACTGCATTAAATCTATTTAAAGCCCCGGGTCTATAGCACTGTAGGTGTTCCTTGCATTCTGTTAGTGAAATCCCCATATTAACCTGAATTGAATTTACATAAAACAGTCATACCAAAAAGAAAAATAATGACTCAAATAATAGTTAGTAGCTAGTACCTGCTAGCACAGGACATAGAATAATTTGATGCATTTAATAAGAAAACATACAAATGCAAACCTTTTTCCTTCCTTTTACAATACTTTGGAGGTTGTAAGTATCTTGTGCATGTATTAGCCCCGCTCTGCTCACCCTCGCTGTGCTCGGGCTTGCTCCACGCCCTGCCCCCTATTCCCACCTACCACCAGTATTGCTAAATTTATAGTACCTATGCCACACCACCACCTCTTTCAACCAGTCAGTAAAGTCCTAATCCTTAAAGTGTCTAATGCTTAATTACCATAGCTAACTAGCTAGCTATACACTACCCTTACCACTCTATATCCTAGTCAGAGCTCAAGACTGCTAAAATACCACTAGTACGTATTTCAGCACATCTGAAGTTACTAATGCTATTTTCCTCTTACCCCTTATGATTATTCCATACCTACAAACCACCTATGAACATCAGAAATGTCTAGGCTTTCACTACCCCAGAGGCCAAACCTCTACTCCAAGTAGGACAAATTTTCAAAACCAAGTAAACAAACCTTGCCTACCAAACAACTTATTTACAAAATATCACCAACTCAGTCGAACTAGATACATAAACCCAAAAGCCAGGAAGTACCAGAACCTATTAAGTAAACTCCAAAAACTTGTATTTAGAATACAACACAACCTCATAATAGATGGAGATCAACCAAACTCATGGACCAACCACTATCAATAAACCCAATCCCTAACAGTGCTATTCCCTGTAACTTACAAACCCTAAACAGACCCCACAACTCGCTCTTGATTGGCCACCTGAACATTAGAAGTATAAATAATAAGGTTCCCCACCTGCATGCCCTCTTAGATGTTCACTTTTTAGATATATTATGTCTCACCGAAACATGGCTAAAACCAACAGTACAAGACAATGAAATAATACCACCTGGTTACAATATATTACGACTTGACCGCAAACCTAGGAAGGGGGGGGGGGGGTTGCTGTCCTATATAAATCGCCTACAGGTGACTATGGAAACCTCTCAACCACCCCAAGTCAGTAATGCTGAAATACTTGTTACTAAGATACAAATCAATAAATGTAAATGCATATACCTCCAGGTAACAACATTAACACCCTTGAGGACATCCTATATTGGTTGTCAACTAACTACCCCCAAGAAACCATAGTCCTTGGCAACTTTAACATCAGTTGGAACAGCTGTTCCTCTGAACACCCTAATATCCATGTTGACCTACATGGGTTTACTCTGACCATTACCTCCCCCACCAAGATCAACAAACCCAACAACAAAGAAAGTACCTTAGACTGGATTCTGATTAACAGTCACCCCCAAATATACAAGAATGGACCCTCCCTGACGTTATAAGTGACCACTTTCTTACCTTTATAATTAGGCATAAGGCTGACATTCTTAACCAACCCACCTATAAGACAGTGAGGAACAAAAAAAACTTCAACTCTAATAACTTCCAAAATGAACTGTTTATGTGATTGGTCAATCCTAAACCACCTGCCCCTGGAAGAAGCAGTAACACACTTTAATACTAAATTCCTAACCATCCTAAACTACCATGCGGCAACACATTCAATTAGAACTATAACAAAAAAATGCCCCATGGCTCACGAAAGAAACCAGACAAAAAAATCCTACTCAGGAATAAGGTATGGGCCAAGTGATGTATCACAAAAAACCCTGCAGATCAAATTAAATATAAACAACTAAGGAATGACACAAAAAAATCCATTGATAAAAAAAAAATATTAGTACCAACTACAAAAACAGTATAGGCAGTAAACAGGACAGTCTTTAATCCAGTACAATGGCCAGCATCTGCAGACTTCTTCAGACAAAAGTAGCTTACAATTAAAAAAGCTAAATATACTTAGCTGGTCAAGGATAACCAATCAAATAGGAACAAGCTAATATAAGCAATTAAAATAAATTACCTAACACAAGCTGTTAAAAACTAGTGGTAATTCAAAGTAAAACAGTCTTATTTACAAAACTTTAGTCTACCTAGCTGATTAACCAAAACAGGATAAAAGCAAGTCAGAAATACATAAGTAAATATTTATCATAAAACATAAAAACATGAAAAGATCTCATTAGTTAATTATCTAGTAAGGTTTTAAGGCTGCTAATAGAGCAGCTATCATTCAGCCCTGGTATTACATATGACAATTCCAACAAAAGATGTATAGGAGCTCCTTTTACTCTCAAGTATCTGGTCTATCACCATAAATCTAAAATAATGGTCATTTTCTTGGCTAATATGTTTTTCTAATTTGCCTTTACTAATGGCGTATTGGTGTTCATAATTTAATTTACGCCTGTCTTGCCAATATAAAAACCTTCACATTTTTGACACTGGGCCCGGTAGACCACCATCCTAGAGTTGCAGGTGCATCTACAGTGGAGGTCAAAACTAATATGATTAATATTGAATCTATTTGATTCATTAATGTGTCTACATTGATTACAATTTTGGCATTTGAACATGCCTGGTGTTCGTGTTAAATTACTTGTAGGTAGTTCTAATAATGCTTTTAAATTTTTACCTCTCCTATATGTAACTCCGGGGTTTTCGCCTACTTTGCCCATCACTGTGCTATTGGTGCGAAAAATATTCCAGTTTTTATTAATAATGTCCAGGATGAGGTGACTATTAATGCTATATGTCAAAATTAATCTATTTTTAAAACAAGCGTCTGGTTCTAGACATACAAACCGAGTAGGTACAACGGCATTATCAGTTGGAGTATGTGGGGCAACACTAAGAATGGCTTGATAAATACCATTCCTTCTCTTATTAATCACCTCCTTAACCAAACCTTCAAGCAATCCAGTTGGGTACCCTCTGTGTAAAAACATGTTCTTTAATTTCTCACATTCAGCCATAAAATCTTCATCCAGGCTGACCATCCTGACAACTGACCGTTTTTGGTGGTAGGGATGGCAGCTACTGAAGTGAAGAAAGGAGTTAGAGTGGGTAGGCTTCCTGTAAATAGTAGCAACATAACCATTCAACTCCTGATTTTTAGCTAACCAGATGTCCAAGAATGATATGGCGTCTGTCCCAAATTTTGAAGTAAAGGACAGAAAGTCCGTAGACGTGTTAAAGAAATCTAGGATGAGCTTACCATCTTCTTGATTACCCTCCAATAATATAAATATGTCATCCAGGTAGCGAGTATAATACCTGATCTTAGACATGAGGGCATGGTTGCTCAAAATTTTCTCCTTTTCCCAATGCGCCATAACAATATTAGCCAAACTGGCCCCACAGGGTGACCCCATGGCCACACCTGTTTTTTGAAGGTAAAAGTTCTCACCTAGCATAAAGTAATTATTAAATAGTACCATATCAATAAGTTCTATTACTAGTGAAATTTCATCTGGTGGAGCGTCCTTACTAGTAAGAAAAAAAGCCACCCACTCCAATGCAGTCTCTAGGGGAATGCAAGTATACAGGTCCTTGACGTCTATTGTCAAGAAGTTGAAATTGTTGTTGAATGTGCACTCTCCGATTTTGGCTAAGAAGGACCACGAATCCTTGCAGATTTGTTCTTCATCCTGCAAGTATTTCTGTAAGATTGTGTCAACAATTTTGGCACATGCATAGGTTGGAGAGCCTCTTCCGTCAACTAATGGTCGCATTGGGGGATTAGGGAGATCCTTGTGGATCTTAGGAATCCCAAAAAGACAGGGGAATCTTGGAAATAAGGTAGTCAAATATTTATGTTGTTCTTGGTTTAGTCTACCCTCAAAGTGCATCTCGTCCAAGTTGTTTTGAATATTACGATATGCTTTGTTGACATCAGACTTAGAGCTAACACTGTATGCATCATCAGCAAGTAAATCTAACATTCTATCGTAATAGTCAACATTGTCAAAGACCACTACTCCCTCACCTTTATCCGGTTTACAAATGCGTAAACTATGCAGTTTCACAAAATCTAACAGTAATTTTTCCTCCTTACATGTGTCATTAGTTCTAACGTGGCTCAACTTGTCCCTTAGATCAAGTTCACACATATTTTCAAAGCAATGGATTAATGGGTGTAAAGGAGGGTTGAATAAACTAGGGACCCTAAAAGGGTTGACATGCGTATTATTACTAGGTGCATTTTTACTTCCATTGTTGGAATCAAAAATCATGTTAAAGTTTAACTTTCGTGTGAATAATTTAATGTCTATAATAGTTCCCACTAAATCCGTCTTTCATTGAGGGACATAAGTATACCCTTTAGACAAAAAGTCAGCCAATTCGCTAGGTATAGGCACAGAAGAAAAATTGTACATTTTAAAGTCACCTAAATGGTTGGTAGAAATAACAGGTCTAGAGTTCAGATCACCAAAGTTAATATAGTTCTCGTCCAGAAATTCAGCCAGAGAAGGAACCAAATTCGTCAAGGAATAGGTACAAAGAGTATCTAAGTCAGCATGCACGAAACCCGTCTCTAAATGGGGAGGGGGGGCATAGTTGCTGACAATCCTACATGTTACAGTCTCTGTTGGTTTCGTTTCTGTTGATGACCCTTGTGTGATGACTGATAATTGTTCCTTTTCTTCGGTATAGCACCTGGGTGGTTGGCATGGTAAAAAACCTGCTGCTGATCTGGACGGAAGGAGGTGTTATTAATATTAGAATTAGATTGCAACCTCCGATTTTGTAGCCTCTCACTTCTCCTTACCACTTGTTCGGGTTGTATGTCTTCAAATGTATCCAAATCTCGAATGTTATTGTCAATAGGTGCCCTAGTATTTGAATTTGTAGAGCCATGATCATTATTGATGTTGGGTTGCCAAACTTGTGACTGTGCAGGGGGAGGGTATGCAACCCCTTGTTCATAGGCTTTAAGGTCACGCTCTAATTTTTTTATTTTATTCTGCTTAAGTTTATTCAAGTACTGTTCAATACTACTAAAGCATCTATTGTAGTCAAATTTATACCTTGGGAATTCCTCATGTGCATTAATAAGTTTGTCCAACTCTGAAATTTCTAGAGTTAATTGCTCAACCCAAATTAAATAGTGCTTTATCAATACATGTAAGAGTTCAAACCCATGTTGGTCAAATAAATTGACCAAATCTTTATGAAAATCAGAGTTGGGAATTAGGCCACTTGGAAATTGAAAATGTTTGAGGCCCTTAGGTATCACCTTACATTCGATACATTCCCTAAAATAGGAAATCTCCAGTTTAAGCTTTTTAATTTTGAGAAGCAATTTATCAAAAAGTTTCAGTTTGTCAGATAGTGAATTATTATTTACCTCATGTTGCACACCTTGATTGGTATTCCTAATGTCCGCTGTGCCGTCACTATGTCTCAGAAATACAAAATCCTCGGTTAGCCAAGAACTCAGGGAGGGAGCTCCATTAAAGGAGTTCCTAAGAGACTGAACGTTAGCGTTCTCATGAGGTTCATGCAGCACAGGGTTGCTCTCTGTGTCGATGTGGGCAGCCAGACTTTGTAGGCGTTCTCCGGTTGTTGCGGTAACCCCACGATTAAGAGTAGAGTTAGTTTCAAAACGGGGAGGAGGATTTGTAAAAGTTAAAGCAGGCAAACTTGTTTGTGTTGATATAATCTCACTAGTTGAATCTCGGACGTTCGGTGCATCACGTCCGTTAGATGAACCAAGAGGAACGTTAATCTCCTGGAGTGGTACTACGCCCCCTGGCGTTGATTCAGCTGGGAGGATCTTAAAATTGTTTAACGAAGGGAGAATGAGATTTTTCATCTCCTGCTGTTGGCTGTCAAGTTTCTAAAGAATTAACCAAGCCATCCTGAACTGCCAAAGGTGATGTAGCTGGTGCCGGATAGGCACTATTACAGCTCCTAAGTAATGCTGGAACAGCATTAGGGGAGAAATCATCACTAATATGAGATCCGGTAGCCATAAACTTCAAATAATGTAGAAAGCACAAACCAGGAAACTAAAAAATGGATCGTAGCAGTAATGAAAGCAAAAACAGTATAGGCAGTAAACAGGACAGTCTTTAATCCAGTACAATGAAGCGCTTTTCGTCTGCCAGCATCTGCAGACTTCTTCAGACAAAAGTAGCTTACAATTAAAAAAGCTAAATATACTTAGCTGGTCAAGGATAACCAATCAAATAGGAACAAGCTAATATAAGCAATTAAAATAAATTACCTAACACAAGCTGTTAAAAACTAGTGGTAATTCAAAGTAAAACAGTCTTATTTACAAAACTTTAGTCTCCCTAGCTGATTAACCAAAACAGGATAAAAAAGCAAGTCAGAAATACATAAGTAAATATTTATCATATCTGGTTAGCTAAAAATCAGGAGTTGAATGGTTATGTTGCTACTATTTACAGGAAGCCTATCTACTCTAACTCCTTTCTTCACTTCAGTAGCTGCCATCCCTACCACCAAAAACGGTCAGTTGTCAAGGGGCAGCTCGTCAGAGCAGCCTGGATGGTCAGCCTGGATGAAGATTTTATGGCTGAATGTGAGAAATTAAAGAACATGTTTTTACACAGAGGGTACCCAACTGGATTGCTTGAAGGTTTGGTTAAGGAGGTGATTAATAAGAGAAGGAATGGTATTTATCAAGCCATTCTTAGTGTTGCCCCACATACTCCAACTGATAATGCCGTTGTACCTACTCGGTTTGTATGTCTAGAACCAGACGCTTGTTTTAAAAATAGATTAATTTTGACATATAGCATTAATAGTCACCTCATCCTGGACATTATTAATAAAAACTGGAATATTTTTATAGCACAGTGATGGGCAAAGTAATATAGGAGAGGTAAAAATTTAAAAGCATTATTAGAACTACCTACAAGTAATTTAACACGAACACCAGGCATGTTCAAATGCCAAAATTGTAATCAATGTAGACACATTAATGAATCAAATAGATTCACTATTAATCATATTAGTTTTGACCTCCACTGTAGATGCACCTGCAACTCTAGGATGGTGGTCTACCTAGTGTCAAAAATGTGAAGGTTTTTATATTGGCAAGACAGAGCGTAAATTAAAAGAGCGTATTTATGAACACCAATACGCCATTAGTAAAGGCAAATTAGAAAACGCTCTTGCCAAACATATTAGCCAAGAAAATGACCATTATTTTAGATTTATGGTGATAGACCAGATACTTGAGAGTAAAAGGGGAGCTCCTATACATCTTTTGTTGGAATTGTCCGAGTTACGCTGGCAAATCAGGTTAAACGCCTATGTAATACCAGGGCTGAATGATAGCTGCTCTATTAGCAGCCTTTTAAAACTTAAAAACCTTACTAGATAATTAACTAATGAGATCTTTTTTCATGTTTTTTATGTTTTTATGATAAATATTTACTTATGTATTTCTGACTTGCTTTTTTATCCTGTTTTGGTTAATCAGCTAGGGAGACTAAAGTTTTGTAAATAAGACTGTTTTACTTTGAATTACCACTAGTTTTTAACAGCTTGTGTTAGGTAATTTATTTTAATTGCTTATATTAGCTTGTTCCTATTTGATTGGTTATCCTTGACCAGCTAAGTATATTTAGCTTTTTTAATTGTAAGCTACTTTTGTCTGAAGAAGTCTGCAGATGCTGGCAGACGAAAAGCGCTTCATTGTACTGGATTAAAGACTGTCCTGTTTATTGCCTATACTGTTTTTGCTTTCATTACTGCTACGATCCGTTTTTTAGTTTCCTGGTTTGTGCTTTCTACATTATTAGTACCAACTACGGCAAACCCACCAAAACAAACCTCAAAAGTTCTGTGCAGCTATCAATAAACTACTGCATCCAGGAGAATCCACCAGTCCGACCCCCTCAGGCAGTAACCACAATAGTCCAGATGAAATTGCCAATACCTTTAACAATTTCTTTACTAAAACCATCCAATCTCTAGCCAACCAGCTATCCCCTGATGACTCAAGTCCTATTACGTTTACACCCAGCTCTCAACCCACTTTTCACCTTCAACCTGTTCCCACATCCCTTTTCGAACCCCTATTACGAAACTTAAACCAACCACCCTCTCTGCTAATCTCTTACCGGCAGAATATCTGCAAAAAGCTGCGGATGCCATAACCTATCCCATCTCCATCCTGATTAACAGAACTATAACCAAAGGCTTTATCCTCCCTATCTGGAAGATGTCTCATATTCTCTTTCTGCATAAAGATGATAACTCCAATGAATTATCAAATTATAGACCCATTGCCATATTATCACCCCTGGCTAAAATCATGGAGAAATGTATACACAGACAATGGCTGAGCTATCTTATCCAAAACAACTTACTTGCCACCTCTCAACATGGTTTTAGACCATTTCATAGCACCACCTCTGCCCTCCTGTCTTCTTCTGATGCCATTAACAAAAATTGCAATAAAAACATTCTTTCCTCAGCCCCCTTTATTGATCTCTCTAAAGCCTTTGACATGGTAAACCATCAACTACTCATAACATACTTAGATCCTTTTCTGTAGATAATCTGGCTATACAGTGGTTCCAGTCTTACCTAAATGATAGGCAGCAGGCTGTCCTTTGGCAAACCAAGATATCAAGCCATCTTCCCATTACCCTTGGTGTTCCACAAGGTTCCATATTAGGACCTCTCCTATTTTTAATCTTTATTAATGACCTGCACTTAGTCATTCCACATGCTACCTGCATTCAATATGCAAACGATTCCACATTAATTTTCTCGGCTACTTCCCCCTCTGATCTACAGACCCTAGCCCAAAAAGTGTTCGGCATAGTTGAAAACTGGTTGCTTAACTGTGGACTCGTATTGAATCCTAAAAAAACAAAATTACTACTATTCTCTCCTACCCATAGGTCCTCCCCGCTTACCCTTACTGTTAAGTCAAACAATGGCACCATCATATCTCCTGATCTCTCCACCAAGCTATTAGGGATATTGATTGATAACAACCTGAAATTTGATTTACATATTAACCATACTATAAAAACAGTCGATAAAAAACTTGGCTCACTATACAGGATTAAGCCCTTCCTTACACCTCTAGCTAGGACTGTTATTGCCCATACCCACTTACTCTGTACCCTCCTTTATGCCTCCCCCATATTTACGAATATGAGTAAAAATAACCTTAAACTGACAAGCTCCTATATTAACATTGCTAGATTTGCCTCAGGAGCCACATACAGAACTCACCACTGTCATAACTTGTGCCAATTAGGATGGTTAGAATTGCCCAACCAACTACAATACAATCAAATTATAATTGCACATAAAATACTCTACCAACCTGAAGACACTCCCATACTTAAAAACCTTATCACCCCATACAGCAACCTTAAGATCCTATGCTCATCCAACAGGCTTCTAGTACAAATAGCTAAAACCAATAACACAGCTGGTGACTCCTTGTTAATAACTCCATTGGCGAAACCTAGAGCATACTGCTGTTCTTACTTTGATTTCCTCCATAACCCTATTCAAAAATAACCTTAAACAATACTTCAAAACACACTGGCTATGTCCCTGTACTTACCCTGACTAACTCTCTCCTGTATCCCTAGGTTCAAGGATACTTTATGCTGTACTATGTTTGAATGTTTCTGATAGCCCATAAACTGTGCACGTTTTCAAATGTTAAATATTATGTCATTGTACATATCAATCTTGTGTATTTTCTAATGAATTCAATACTTGTATCTTACATGTATAAATGTAATGTATAGTCTATGTCTATTGTTGGAGCTTTTCTCCCCGGGCCTCTGCTGAAAATGGACATATATCCAGTTGAACTAGCCCAGTCAACAAATAAAAATAAAAAATAAAATAAATACTCATTTAGGATGCATGCAGATCTTTGCCACAGCAAAAACATTTATTCTAAGAAAACTCAACATGCCTTTCAGAGGCTCCCTTTCATTTTTGTAAGCTTTATCTCCCCTACCCACCCTGCAGTTGATCAGCAGCTACTACCAGGCCCTGTCTTTGTTCCTCTGGTCTATTGACCCTGCCTTAACCTCCCTGAGGTCAACCTAACCTATTTTCAGGGCCAGTGAGGAGTTCAAGGACATTGGTGCAGCATCATGCCAGGAGCCTTGGCATGTGTTTTAGAATACATGCTTCTCCAGAAAGCAGTCCATAATGTAGCACATAGGTTGCAGGACAGCAGCTTAGGACAATCTGCAGGACCTGTATACTTGCCCCACTCACAATCAACTCATGACTCTCCATCAAGACAGGAATGAGTCTGCTAATATGGCTTAGCTGTCATGGAATAAATGGGCCAGACATCTCTCTTGAGCCACTGAATCCTCGCTATTACCTTAATGAAGGAAATAATCAGCCAGTTGGGCAAAGAAGGGGAGTGGGCCAATCCTGTGGCTCTTCAAAATAAAAATGGATGGATGAAAACTTGCTGGCAGTGCTTATACATACTTTGTCAGGCATAAGAAAGTCATTTTATCCAAACTGCAATATAACATGCACACTTCTCAGTAGTACATTGTGGGTAGGGTTCTTCCTGTTGTTCTGTGCAAAGGTTGTGCTATATATCTTTGCTGTCATCACCTCACCAGTGAATCCACAACTTATACTGAGTTATTAGTAATGTCATATTAGAGTGCTTTATTGCCATCATGGCAAGTATCGTACAGTAATTGTACAGGTGGAATTCTAGGTTCCGGTCAGGGTATTCCACAGGGCTCTGTTCTAGACCCATAAGTGTTTAAGTTGTATCTTTGGGTCTCTCTTTCTCATTTGTGGTGTTCTACAGTCTGTATGTAGATGATATAAAAATGGTTAAACTGATTACGTGTTACAGATGAGGTATGACTACAAAACTTGTTTTGTCTTTTGGCTTAGGGGTCGCCACAACAGAATTTCAGTCTGCTAATGATTGGCAGTAGATTTTCACGAACGCCAAGGTGCCAGCTCAACGTTCAACCTTAAACGAAGGCACGCCCATTTACGCATGTCTTTCGAAGGCCCACCCAACCACGGGGAGGACATGCAGACTCCACACAGAAGGCACTCCCCACACTCCAGCCAAGAATCGAACGGGAGAACATTTTGCTGTGAGGCAGCAATGCTACTGCTGCACCACAGTGGATACATATGACTGCAAAACAACTTATCTAAATTGGCCATTTGGGCACAGGAGAATAATATGTGTACATGACAGTTAAGCATATAGCATTGAAAGGTAAATATTCAATACAGCACACATTAATTTAAATTGTATATTCATTTAAGGACCTGAGTATATGGGTCGTTACAGCTTTGTGTTTTTTCTAATCATATCAACAGGTTGGCTAATGATAGTTATACAACTATAGGACATATAAAAAGATTTATAAAGGCTAGGGAATCAGAAATTTTTAAATTATTGTTTGTTAGTTACATTAGACCCAAACTTGAGTATGAAATAACAATATGGAAACCTCATAAGTAAACAAATGCGAACAAATTGGAGAGAGTGCAGTGGAAATATACCAGGGGTATCCATGGATGTGAAAATTTAAGTTATTATGAAAGACTAAAATATCTGAGCATTTACAGCTTCTCATGTAGAGTTTTAAGAGGAGGCATTATTCAGGTATATAGGACATTTAGAGACCATCACTAAAAGTAATAAAGAATCATCAGACTACCTGTGTAGAAGATTACATAGGAATAAGAGGTGTGCTAATTGGTTCTCTGAGACAGTAGTTGATGAATGGAATAGACTACCAAATTACATTAAAGCAAGCACTAGTTTATATATATATATTTAAGTACAACCTAGACACTTATGGAAATAACTTGTTCTGGTATATTGGCAGGCTAGAAAGGCATTATTGCCCATGCCTGAAATATTTGTATGTATCACCTCTTAGTATAATGAAGATAGAGTTACAAACAGATGCCTTTTTGGGTGTTATGATATCACATCGTTGCTTTTCTCACTTCATTAATACAAATGAACCTGTGCAACTGTTGTGATTTTTTATGACATTTTTTATTTTATCGTCATCTTAATAGCATAACATTGCCAGGGGTCCCTCTGTTGCCGTTTATAGCTCATATGGTATTACATCTCTTGGCTTTCATTAGATCATCACTGCAACATATCTATGTTTTTTATTGCTATCATTCTAACTAAAGTGATGTTAGGTAGTTTTGCAGTTTTCACCCTATTAAAACAATATTGCCATGATTCCTCATGTTTTTGTAACTCCTATGATTTTGTGGATGTTTGCTGCAGTCACCTCATTACTGCAGTAAAGACTTCATTACTACAGTACAGCCAAGATTTTCACTGTTGTCCTGTGTGGTGATGGTGATATCACTCACCTCATAAATGCAATTTTTCTGATGTTCCCATTGTTGTCTGGTGACCGTTGTGATATTACACACCATAGTGAAGCATAAGTATTGTTCTCGCTTGTGTCTTGTGTGAAGTTTGTGATATGCATTTCTTTGGTCATCACCTCCTATACAACTCTGGGCAATTGTAAATGCAAAGAAAATAGTTCAGAGATTAATTAAGACTACATGCTGTTAGACTTCAGCCCGGTAGCACCCTCCGTTTTTGTGTGTTCAGGCAATGGACATGTATTAGACTGATTTCAGATTTTACCCTGACATGGAAAATTCATAAAATTTGTCTGAACAAGAGTTGCACAGTGGACCCACAATTGGCATTGCTGTCTCTCAGAATGTGATTCTCCTTATGAGCTCTCAGCTGGGGTGCCTTCTCTGCAGAGTTTGCATGTTCTATGTCCATGAGTTTTTACTGAGTGATTCAGTTTCCTCCCACATTCCAGTGACAGCGATTTAGGTGATTTGCTGACTCTCCAAATTACTCATAGTTGTATGTGTCCTGAAATAGACTGATAGCCTGTCTGGGATTAGTTCCCTGCTTTGTCCCACTGAGTGCTGTCATAGGCTGTTGCTCCCCCACAACCCTGAACTGTATAAAATGGATAATTGTAGAATGCATATCTATACAACTTACTTACTTGTTTATTATTATTTATTTATTTCCATTTGTTTACCTGGAAAGTCAGACTGGGCAAACAAGCTCCTTTTCAAAGGAGGGCCAGGAAGAAAAACTCCACAAGCAATAACAGTAGTACATGTACAACATATGAAATACTCAGGTAACATTTAGCAGAATTACGTAGATATTTCCATAATAACTATTTGTAATGATACTGTGCAATATACAGAAAGCTCAAGTAACAATTAGTAGCATTTCATACAGAGTGAGGGCAGATAATCATGAAATAAGTATTTTTGCAGCAACTTAATCAAAAGAAGAGAAATAAAGACAGAAAACTTAGAGAGAAGTGATATTCCCTGATATGTATATGTACATAGGAGTTGTAGTCCAGGGATGATTTGACCTGGGAATAGCAAGGGCATAGCCAGGAGTCAAATGGGAAGTTTTAATTTATCTTTAAAGATATGTGTGTTGTTGAGGATTCTGATTTGAAAGGAATTGAGTTTCAAGATTTTGGAATTTGTTTGCTTATCAAGTGAGTGAACTGGCATGTCACATTCTTAGCCACAGCCTGGCACAAGGTAAATCCAACATAGAAGGACAAATGTTTGCATTATGTATTTGTGTAAGCATATAGAGACAAACATGAAGCAATGCTCAAAAATCTTGTAGAAGGCATTCGAAAGCTAACAGCGCAAAGCAAGGCGATGCCTGTGTAAACCAGAGGTAGCTAGTAAAATGGTAAAAATTGAAGGCATGATAAATTTATCTTAAAATAGAAATGTCAGAAACTACAAGATCTAACATCTGTATCACACGCACACACACACACACACACACACACACACACACACAAACACACACACACACTTTATAGCAGGGAAAAAACAGTAACCTGGTAGTTATGCTTACTTTCTGTTAAATAATACTAACTAAGCCTGGCATTCCAAAACATTTTTTTACATCATGGTAGCAGAATATGCATGAATACGGGTAATTCAGTGACACACAGTGTGATTATGGTAGGCTGGAAAATGACAATAGTAATGACATGGAAATGGTCAACATTACTAAAATGAGGGTAATAACGGATACAAATGAAGGTAAACAGTGCGACTCAGAAACATATATTTCATTTGATGAGATACTACTGCTAGAGTTTCTAACTAGAGTAAGATCCTGGAATTATAGGCAAGAGACCATGAAAACATGTACAGATAAGTACCATATTAGTAAACATGTTTATGCAAGAGGTTCTTCTTGCTGCTGGTAGTCACAGAGATAGACACTGTCACCCTTGGCACCTCTGGATCATCCATCTGTGTCTAACATTCTGTGCCCTCCATGAAGTAGAAATAGTGGATCAATACCATGTAGATAGAGGCACCATACTGGAGTTTGCCGTGATATGTCATCTTCATATGTAGGCCTATGGGTTATGTGAAGTACCCATTCCTATGGACACCAAGGTATTTATTGCTTTGAGAATATTAGCTACAGGGATGTTTGAGTGACCAGTTTGGTTCGTGCATCCCAGGTAACTGCCTAAAGTGTACTCAACCAGTTTCTTAATGCCATCCCACAGCACGAGTTATAGTCATATGGTTCCAGTGGACCACAAATATGATAGGTAATCTCATGCTGGTATTTGAGAATGCAGCCCATTTCCCTGAGGTACTGGGTGCCAATGACTGCACCACTATCACAATACACGCCCCATCTAATTAATCAGGACAATGGTATATCAACTGTAAGGGGTTTCATTCCTTCAAGTTCCAACTGTTTTGTAATTCACAGGGTATAATATACATTATGTCAGAAGACCACCCAGGCAGTGCCCACAGCTCCCACATATGGCAGACTTATGACGTACAGTAATTGTTTGCGCGGGCTAATTTTTCACTAGACCATCTTATTGGCAATGTTGAGTATGCTACAGGGCCTTGACTAATGACATCAGTGGTGGCTTGGCTAATGACACCATGGCAGTGAATGCCTGTAACATTGCCCTTTCACAGTACTGAATTATTCTTGAATGTGTATTTTATTGCTAAAGACCCTCTTCTACTGTCTAGGTGTCTGTGGTGGTGCACTACAGTATGACCCTGGAACATGGAGTAATATTTTTGCAGTGTGTGAAGTATTACACAACATGTTGCTCCACAAACAAATACAGCAGTGGAGCAACAAGGCGAAAGTCAGAGAGAGAGAGTGTAGTGGAGGAAAAGTCTGTAGAGGAGCTGGCTGCAGTGGGGATGACTGTGAGAGACAGAGTGGAGACCAGTATGCTGTGGAAACAGCTAACATCTGGTTTATAACTGTGGGACAGAATAAGCATATAACAAAGAAAATTAGAATAATTATACTGACAAAGTAAAGCCTGATTAATCTGCATTTAGTTAAATCCATGATTTGATTTACAGTGCTTAGTAAGTTTGCCCCTAAAAGAAAGGTGCATTAAGGGTGGTAGCACCCAATCTGATTTGTGTACTGTACCAAAACTATACTGTTATTGGGCAGGAATAGCTTAAAGAGCAAGGCAGGTCACATGATGAAGCATCACAAAGTCACTACTGCTTGGTCTGAGGAAGGGCTTTTAACTGCTTCACACCTTGCAGAACTGCTGGGAATCCTGATATAAAACCATACTCCTCAGAATAAAGTTATTTTGCTTGTTAAAAACAGAGAACAAGATTAAAATGCTTTCCCATTCTTTTAAAAATTCTTTATTGGAAAAAAAAAAGCAGAAAATGGAATAAAAGGGAAGGGGAACATGGAATGCAAAGCAGAAAAAGGTCTCCAGCAAAAACAAATTCCTCAACATAAAAAAGTCATAGAAACATCAGATTTGTATAAATACAACTTATTTGATAGGCACAGCTGAATTGCCACTAACATAACATAGCTAATTGACCAAGTTATGTAATACCATAGTCCCATTAAATTCTTTTATGTTATTCTTGTCAGACCCATAGACTGGTTGCTTTTGAAGATGCCTTATTTTTGTTTACAATGGGTACCATTTCCATGAAGTTAATTTTTTGTAGCATTGACTGCCGAGTAGCAATACTGAATGGGATCCCCATCTTCCAAGCCCTCATTATACACTTTTGTGCTACTGTAAGTGTAATCCAGAATTATTGTTGGCTTGAGATGTGTGCATCTGTTTAGGGAACACCACTCTGAGCAACTTTAAAGTCACAACCAAAATAACACTTCTCCCAAAATATGTAACTTGCTCTTATCACCTTCATTCTGAGGCATAAATATCTTTGGGCAGGAGGTAAATATATGCTGCCCGCTGGCAATACATCTCATGAGCAGCACCAACATTAATCTGAGACTCCAGCACATATGTGGAATGTAAAAAGAAAACTAGATCATTCATCAGGCAAAAGAGCCACAAATAATCTTCTGTTTATCTTTGCAAGAATAAAAATGTTACTTGACATAAAGTAACTTTGTTGAAATTTTGCCCTGAAGTACTTTTTTGGTGGATTAATGACATCTCATCATAGTTTGTGTCCAAACACAACTCACTGAATGCCCTACCTACTTCTATATAACAACAAAATCAAGGCACTAATCTGGGAAGATGGTAACTTTCAATCAATTTTGGTTTTGGCAAGGTGAAACTGTAGTGAGTTATTATGTTTCCATTTTGGTAAATGCTTGTTTATTTCAGATGTCAGTTTAAATGTCTGTATATATGTTAAGTTTGCATTTTGAAAAATGAAGATAAAATCCTTCTTTTTGTTTTTGTAGTCATTACATTATATTAGTACCACAGCATACCTACACTACCTTTGCTCCCATTACTGTATGGCAAATTGCAAGTTGATTTATTAAAGAATGTTTATAATACATTTATTTAGAATGTCAAATATAAAACAAATGAAAATATATGCAATGAAATACTGGTAGAGCAAACCAAGGCACAATAAAAGTGCAAAAGGCATAAAAAACATTTATTTGTGAGCACTTTCATGGCTTACCATGCCGCTTCATCAGACAATTTTGAAAACACATTGAAAATATATGTTTACTTAATATTTCTAATAAAAGAATACAAAATGGTAAATGTAAAACAGATGACAAATGTGCATTTATTCTCCTAGAATAATGTTAAAACTGAAAACATTCTCTTTATTAATAAAAGTTTTGTTTGGTACCTTTTCCATTTCATGTGTGCTACGCAGATGCAGCAGGAAAAAACACAAAAAGCAATAAAAACTGAAAATTGTCAACAAAAAAGTCAAAATGCAATCATTCCTTTGCAATTAGCACATTATGAGAATAGTTTGTAGATGTTTTCAAAAAATGTTGGATAGATAATAGTATAAAATGTCAAATTCAAAAAACAATGTATACAGTGTTTCCATGGAGAAAAACTAAATGCCAGCAATGAAGGTTCTATGGTACACTCACAAAAATGACCAGCATGATAATGTTTTAAAAAGACAGAACCAGAGAACACAACAGACAAGTGTTACTTGAGATTCCTAGATGAGGTTTTACCATCTGCCTGAGATTCATGACATTAACAATATTTCATTTAGGCTTGCCACACAGCACAGATTTCAAGTTCATTGGCTCAGCTATAATTTTTCCATGCTCTAACAAAGAGGTGCTGCAGAAAGAAAAAACATTGTAAGTCTGTCCAAGTTGCATCTTATACTCCTTTCCAGCTACAGTTTTCATCAGCAGTTTAGTGACTGACAGACCTAGTGAACTAACAAAGAGCATCATCTTTGAACAATTAAAGGAAGAGCCAAAGAGAGCACTGTAGACTAAAACTGTCCTTTTAAAGTAGCCAAAAGTGTCATCCTACTATTTATTGGATTGCTAGTTAATTTTCCATGCCAACCCCATGAAAAGTACCAGTTTGCAGTAGCTAGTACTGACATGATTTTTCTCACTTACTGGGGAGAATACCATTCTGGAAAGGATAAAGTATAACACTTGCTCGTTTAAGAGGCTATGTCAACAAAATATTTTTTGAGAATACTACAGATAGAGCTAGAGATGTATATAACAGGAGAAGCCATCCATTGACTGATGCATTCCTCACTCATCTTATTCTGATTACTGCAGAGTGAGACTTGTATGATGCATTTATCTTACAAAGAAATTGTGCAGAATAGCAGTGCCTGGCAGTCAGGAATTATAATTATAAAATTCTAATTCTAATTATAGTTATACATATACCATACTTTACATGGTGTTTTCCAGCCACCTGTTGTAGTCGATCTACACACTTAAACAAATTACCAACAGATCAACAACCCAAACTATTAAATTATCAGTACATCACAAAAGAGCCTACTCTGAATTCCATACAGATCAGAAATTTAAAGTTTTACACATTGTTTTTTCTTGCTAGAAAACTATCTATCCATAACCACACTACTAACACCCCCACCCCCTACTTAAATATACCAACTCCAAGCTCACCCCATAGTGGAGGAAATGGCAAAGTCCCAAAGACAGCCCACTGAGTTTTTTCCCTGGGAAAAAAATCAGTGGTCCGTGTCTTCGCTCTTTAGGGGTTTTGCCCTTGTCGGATCGATGAAAGAACATTCGCTCTTTTCATCGTTTGACAAGGTGATATAGACCCATATAACTGTGGGGAAAGGATACCAATCAGTCCTTTATACAATGAGTTGCCCCCTCCCAAAAGAAACTTGACTTAAGAAACATGCAACACTAAAATCAAATACCAAATTTCAGAGCACATTTTAAAGCTGTCCTGTCAAAAGACAATACACTGAAATATTCTTCTTATCAAGATGGCATGTCACACTGAAATAACATTACAAGGGTCTGTGGCTGCTGCATTAACCCCGCATTCATTTTTGTCATTTGGTGATCACATGCAGAATTATATCTGCTGTTGATAGCTATGGATACAGAAAGAGTTTGTCTCATTCATGCACCTTGACAGAGTAAAAACAGAGTCTTCTATGGCATACAATACAGTTCTTAGATTTCTTGTGATATTAACAAATACATGACGAGGGGGAAGCCAAGTGATTTTGCAAGCAGTGATGTATTAGTGTGAAGAATAGAATTAAAAGAATGAAACAAATTCCTAAAATGTCTTGGTACACATTATCAGACATCTCTTCCCATCATTTGTTATGATTATAATAATCAGTTTCGTCTGTATTCCTTTTTCACCTTCTTCCAACATATTTCTATCCTGATCCCAAAATGCGCATCTGAGAGAATATATTTAGCAGGGTTGCACCCTTTCTTCAGTCAGTAGAATAAACAAGTTGCATTCTTTAGAAGTAATGCCAGTTTTGTCTTCATAGTGGTCTGAGACAAAGCCCTGAGATAACACTCTGCCATCATCTACACTGAGCTGGAACCCCCTGTTGCTTGTGGCACATATCTCCTGGACTATGATTCTGGTAGTTTACTTTAGAATTGTCGACTTCAGAGTGCTGACAGCAGTATGGCTCAACTTTTTCACTCCATTTATTCTTAAGCTGCAACTGTGAGCTACTGCTGTTTGATTTCCTTGCACAGCATATTTAAAAGCTAGAATTGAACCTCATGGTTTTGTCCTTCTAAACTAAATAATCATTCACTGAAGCTTCCCCTAGAGTCAATGAATGGCAGGGAACAATCTGCTTTAAATGATACCACATAATACCTTGATAATTACCATCATATATATTTTTTTCATATTATTAAGAAGTAGCTTTTAATGAACAGATATGCTGTGGGACATGCTAACATTTTCTTACTAGACAATTTCTTGCTTTTAAATTTATATTTTTGTATTTACAACTTAAACACATAAAAACTATTTTTATCTACTGAAATTGTTTCCAGACATTAACTCATATGTGTATATTTGTTGATGTTTTCATAACCCTAACTCTCCATTTGGTTAACTTCAGCTCTACATTACGTGGACTTTCCTAAAGTACTGCAGTACCTCTACAGTCTCCACTACTCCTCTGTTGAATGAAACAAACTTTTAACAGTTCTTACATGTATTAGGTGTCATGTTAAACTGAATTGGACAAAAACTATGATTTTGCCCTAATTGCTTCTTGTAGATGTACATATTATTTGAATGTATTCATTATGAATGAATAGCTATTCAAACACTTCTAAGTTAGAAGTATTTGCTGACATGCTTAAGTATTAATTCTGTTTAAAAGCTTGGTCTAGTACTATGTCAAGCATTGTAATTATTCTGTGCTAACACTGCATGGTGCACCTAAGGAATGAGTATGGCAGTAAAAAAAACTATTAGACATATACTTCCTCCAAATGACATACTCAGTTGAGTGTATCCTTTATGAGGTGTCGGTATTTAGTAACATTTCATTATTTACTTAGTGCTTGACTGAAAATGAGCCTTTGGACAGCAGTTCATTTATTCATTTAAAAAATAAATAAGTACAGGAAATCAGCATTGAATATAAGCTCTGTTGAAGATTGTTGGTCCAGGGTTTTGCAAGAGGTGTTAGGCAAGATGAAGCAAAGTAATGTGGTTCTCTCTTTAAAGTGTACATCACAATCCAGGCTGGCAGATGTCTGTGAGGAAGAAGTGAGGCCACGTAACCTTTATACAGGAGTCAGTATGACTCTTCATAATGCAGATATCATCATCTTTGCTGTCTTTCTTCAAGCTAGGCCACAAGGTTCATAGATGTCAGGGTCTGTCATTTTCTAGAGTTGCATGATGTTTATTCAGAGCTGAAGTGTGGGTTAACAACAACAGTGGTTGCACTCTTGAACAGTGGGTTAGCCTGGGGAAAGAGATAACATAGTAAGTTAGTATTCTTAAAGCTGTTTCCTCTCTGCATAGTAAGAATAGAAAGACATAGAGATAACACGGTAAGTTAATATTCTTAAAGCTGCTGCTTCTCTCTGCATAGTAATAATATAAACATAGATACTTATAGATAACATGGTAAGGTAATATTCTCAAAGCTGCTTCCTGTCTTTGCATAGTAAGAATAGATGCTTTTGTGTGTCAAATCACATGGCTTACAGATCACACACAATATACTATGTTAAGAAGTTTGTTCCTCTTCTTTTATCATTAGTATAAAGCCACTAAAACACTGAAAGCAGTTTATAAAAACATTTATTGTCCAGACAGATTGATAGCACACCTGAAGTATACTATTAATAAGCTCAGAAGAATACTAACTACATGGCAGATTAATACAAGCTTTCTATCCACATGAATCAAACAGGAGACAGGTTCTGGAAAATTCCTTCCAATCATAATTCACAATTTAGATTGGAAGAAGAAACATACAATTATTAATTATAGCTAGCAGAATATTGCTAGCTTTGCATATTTTCACATACTCTGCACTTTCAGCCCAAAAGTTACAAAAATGCTATACAAGACCTGTAGCAAAACAAGGCCAAACTACACAGGCATATTTGAATTTCTAACTGCTTCACACAAGCACTCAATGTTCCTTTGTTTCATAAAAAGCAGTATTATGAGGCTTACATAGCTTGCAACATTATACAGTTTGCTATAAATGCTTCTGGCTGAAATGCAGAAATCCATTTGAAAATCCACCCCGACACTTATGTTTTTTTAAATTTTAATATGGTTAACAAATGATGGTAATATCCACTGCTATAACTGCTTTGAGATTCTTTCAAAGTATTCAGGAGTATGATAAGATCTGTGATCATACTCAGGTCATTATGTGTTTAATTTGAGCAATTGATTCAAGAAATTCCCCTGAGGAACGAAGCTCAAGATGTGAATTTTGTGCATGCATTTTGAGAACACACAACTGGTTATGATCAGAGACAAAGTCATATTTTTTTTATAATTTTTTTGTAAATCACTGGAATTTTTAGTTACCTTGATGTATTGACAACTAAAACAAGTGTGGTGGTACAAACTAACAGCTTTTACAGCTGGTTGTCAACTTAACATTCAGTTTAGTTTTGGCTGCATTTATGTGGCAGTGCAGCTTTTAAAATTGTAGGCTAATCAGTTCAGTTCATAGGTAGGTACTAGGCTATTGGCCCTAGGGCCTATATAAGCCTTGCCAAAAATGTACCCTGGCTTTCGCCACCCAAGAAAATTATTTTCCTGTGCCCCTGTCGAGCAGAGCCACAGAAGTGATCCCTGGGTGAATTTCCTATTTCCCATCCAATCATCAAGATTTTTCTTGAAGAGTGCTAATGAGGAGCTCTGTTTGACATAGATAGGTAGTCTGTTCCAGATTATGGGAAGTCTCCGGGACAGGAATCTATCCCTCCAGCATGTTCTGTTTATTGTGGTGACAAGGTTTAGGTCCCTAGAGCGTGTAGCTCGGAGGGATTGGGATTTCTTTAAGTGGAGCATGTCCAACAGCTCTGGGTTTGACATAGCTTTGTCTGTTAGGCAGAGATAGCCTCTGAGTAGGCGATATGCGATGGAGTAAAGCTGGAGTTTTTTTAAACTGTCTGCGTAGGGCATCTGCTTGAGGCCAATAATCCTCTTTGTGAGGTATTTCTGTGGCCTTTCCAGTTGTTGTAGATGTCTTGTGAGGTACATACCAAAAGGGTCGTTGTACTCTATAATGGGTCTAATGAGTGATGAGAACAATGACCTCTTTTTTTCTGGAGGAGAAACCTTTTGTGATGAGGTGAGCCATGTAGAAGGATTTCCTGACCACTTGGCGATGTGATTATCAAAGGAGAGGCCACTGTCCACCTGTGTCCCAAGGTCTCATCACATTTTTGGCATTAAGTAGACTACCAGCTATGTGGTAGTTCATGGGTACAGAGTTTTTACCAAAGAGGATGACAATACACTTTTTGGCATTGAGCTTCAGGCCATGGCTTTGACACCAGGCATCTGTCTCAGTGAGACCCTTTTGTAGTATGTCCACATCGTTAGGAGTTTTGATTATGGCTCCTAGTTTACAGTCATCTGCAAACTTTGTTAGCCAAAGACCTTCTGTGTTAGCCTGTACTTCAGAGAAGTACATACCAAACAGGAGAGGACCCAGGACTGAACCCTGTGGTACTCCACTTGTCACTGGTCTGAAGTCAGATTTGGAGTCTGCTACTATCACAGTGTGAGTTCTGTCTGTGAGCCAGTTGGCAACCCATCTTGTGACATAGGGATTTATACCTAGTTTAATGAGCTTATCTATAATTCCAGAGTGTGTGATGGTGTTGAAAGCCTTGGCGAGATCTAGATAAGCTGTGTGAACCACTTTACCCTTATCTATGGCTTTGGTGACTGCTTCAAAGAAGTCAATCAGGTTTAGAAGACATGATCTGCCTTTTACAAATCCGAAGTGGTTAGGATCCAGAGTTTGGAGATTAGCAATGTCTTTGTTTATGAGTTCCATGATGATACGTTTCATGGCCTTGCAGACCAGGCTCATCAGGCTAATGGGGCAGTAGTTCCCTGGGTCTGTCGTGGTTCCCTCTTTGTGGAGTGGGATAACCATCACGGTGCGCCATTCAGTGGACACACATCCTGAGGTGAGGCTATGATTGAATATGGTACTTAGGTAGGGTGCCAGTTCATTCTGTAGTTCATGTAGAACACAGCCTGGGATATTGTCAGGTCCCATGGATGATGTGCTCTTGGCTTTGGAGAGTGTGTTTTTTACCTGTGCAGCCGTGATTACAGGATCTTTGCATTCTTCCGGTATAGAGATGGGCCCTCTAGGGAGTGAGAGGGGGTAAAGTTAGCCCTGAACCTATCTGCCAGGATGTTGGCAATACCAGTTGGTTCTGTATATTTAGTGCCATTGTGCTGTAACTCAGAGCAGATCTGAGTGTTGCCATTGATATTCTTGACATAACTATAGAATGCTTTGTGGTTGTCTTTATAGTCAGCGGCAATTTTGTTTTCGTAACTAGCTTTGGAGGATTTTATGAGGGATCTCAGCTTCTTACTGAGGTTAACCAGGGAGTTCCTCCAGTCATGGGATTTTACTCTTTTTTGCAACAGTTTCTTTCTTCTGTTGTAGAGTTTGTTTATGGCAGAGGACCACCAGATTGGCTTCCTTTTTTTGGAGGATAGCATCTTGGTTCTATTAGGGATAGCATGATCCATGCACTCGTGTAAGTGCTTATAAAGTGCATTTGTGTAGGACTCAGCAGTTGTACCTCTGTTGTCCATCTGCATGGGTGTCATGAAGTTCGCCACTTCTGTCTTAAGAAGTGTAAAGTTGGCTTTGGAGAAGTTTTTTATGGTGGTTTACTTAATTGTGGGTGGGGGCGAGATGTGGATGTCTAGGGTGATTAGCTTTTGGTCGGATCTGACCAACAAGGAGTTGACCTCTGGTGTGGAACACTGGTTGCCCGTGTTGGTAATGACCAGGTCTAGGATATTGCTGCCCCTGGTGGGGATATGAATAAGTTGATCCAAGGCATTGGAATTTACGAATTCCAGAAAACGTTGAGAAAAAGAGTTGGTACATGAGTAGTTTTCCCAGTTAATGGTGGGGTAGTTGAAATCGCCCATTATTAGGGTGTTAGGTTGTACCCTAATACTTTCCAGTGTATCAAGAAATCAGTGGGAATCCTGGGGCATGGTGGGGGGTCTTTAGCAAGCTACAGTTTCGATTGCTGTCTTGCCCAGAGTTAGTTGCACTTGGATAATCTCGGATGCATTATGCTGTGCAACTAGCCTGGAGATGTGTATATCCTTAATGAATATGGACACGCCTCCCCCTTTAGTGCTTCATTCCGGGTTAGGTGGCTGAAAGGTGTGGTATGAATTATAGCCTGGTAATGCATGGGTGCTCTCTGGAGCTTTGAACCAGGTCTCTGTCACTGCACAGATGTCGATGTTCTCCATTTTAAGAAGTGCCTTGAGTGAGTGCATTTTGAGGTTTAGATTTCTAGCATTGAGTAGCATTACCCTCAGATTTTGCTTGCTTGTACCTGTTACAGTGGTGAATTTGTCATTTGAACCTTGCCTAAAAAAAGCACTATAGGTGTGGCAAGAGCCTTAGCCAGTATCCGGAATCCCAAGGGTGACAGGTGCAGGCCATCTCTGGCAAAGCATCGTGGTCTGTCAGTCATGTTGTCCCAGGCAGACAAATACTGGATCCCCTTAGAATGACACCAGAAGCTTCTGTGGTGACTGGCATCTGTATTGCAGCATGAGGTTTACTTAGTTATAATAACCCACATCTCTCAACCTTTCATCTTCATTATGTGGAACACTGCATCTAATAATATGGAATAAATGAGCAAAATGTGGAATGCTTACTAACAACATTAAATAAAAAGCTTACAGCATGGTCACTTTCTACCAACACAAAATTCTTTTGATTAATTAATATGATTCATTATCATTTACCACTGATATTTGATGAAAAAAAAAAGAATTGTTAACACTGAACATGTGGCAGACCCTTTCCATGTGGGTCAGTATGGAACATAGAATTTTTAAGATTTAAAATGAGGAACATTCCTCATAATAAGGTAGAGTTCAGAAGTATGATGGTGAGGTCCATACTTAAGGGCATCTGTATGTCAAGCTTGGTGTAGTAAGGTTGTGACAAGTGAACCACCCTAAAACAAGGTTAGTTTTCCTTTATTTCAGAGTATAATCAGGGTGCTCTATGTATTACAAAAAAAATCATCATCTGCTCTAAGTAACGCAATAGGCTCTAATTCACAAAGCAGAAACATAAGCAGATACTGACACTGGTTAAAAATGCAGTGTAAAAGGTCAGGTTCCAATTCCTTCAAGTCCAAACATTAATTATATCTGTCTTTTACCCAAATACTTTATACCACTGCATTTGCACCAGTTTATGGATGGAGAGTATAGATTTACTTTATTTCCTCCTTGCAGATAGTCATTGTGAGTAATTAATTCACCTGTTGTATGAACAGTGTGGTCTTTAGTTAATTCACATCTTGTGTGAATACTGTGGTCTTTACTTAATTCACATCTTGCGTGAATACTGTGGTCTTCTCTGACATTATGGGAAGCCTGTCATAAGATAAAGTACAGGCCAAATATCAGGTGCATCCAGTGACATAGAAATGATTTTTCCATAACACCTACAGATTCTCCTAGAATGGTCGTGCAGTGGTTACAAAATCATGATAACTTTGTTTCTCATCAATATTAAAATATGTAAACAAGTACATGTATGTAGACGACAGCTAGCTCATCAGGACATTACAAACTGAGATTTCAGTCTGTGACTCTGGACTGGGGAAGTAAACCAGACTCAGACCACTAGAATGCCCACAAAGGCAAGGAAGGGTTTAATATTTATTGTGACTCTTGTTTCCTAGGGGTGGACTGGAAATGGGATTCTGTGATGGAATCCTTAGTAGATGGTAGGAGATCAGTGGGACACAAACACGAGTATGTATGTGTGACTGAATATTTATATACATGCATTATCAGGAGTGCATGCAAACATAGGCATTATTGCATGTCTTTCCCTTCATAAACCAGAGAAAATGGTTAGGCTCTTCTAGGTGGCCAGAGTAAAGTTACAATATTGACCAGACCTATCCTCCCCCCCACCCTGCCCTAGCACACAGGGTCCATGCTTGATATATCATGAGCCATACCAAACATGTGTTCTTTCAAAGAAGACTGAATAATTACAATCTTGTCAGGAAGGTCTGATTACCCTAAATGTAAACTAGACATCCATCTAAACAGACAACATTTGAATGACGGAGCAATATTGAGTCCATTAGGACCAAATGATGGCCAAGACACCCAGGCAAAAAAGGACATCTTATGGGGAAGCATATTAAATGGGAGAAAACAAAAGGGGTACAAAGTGAAATGTATTTTGGCAAGGCTTTGTTAATTATGCTTAGTTTTGCTTTTAATCACAACAAAGCAATATTCCAGCATTCAGTTTGCTACTACACTTGTCAAAAAATTTACTGGATTTAAAACTGTAGATCCTAGGTGCAAACCAGCTGAATTGTTTTGTCTGTACTTAATATTTGTATTTAAGTGCACTGCAGAAAAAGAACTTCTTTTTATATTTATGTTTGCTGAAGGAATTAAAATTGCACCAACATCCTGACAGAAGCTTCACAATCATGCTGTACTGTTCAGAATCCTGATGCATGCAAAATAAATATATTTTTAGCAAGTCGTCCATCACTGACATCAGTCACTATAAGTCTGCAGAGTAGTCACACTTGTTCTGACATATACCATTCAACCTCTCATAACAAGAAATTTGGACAAAGTGTGAAATAATGGGGAGAAAAGGCCCCAAAATAGGGGCAAATTTTAAATATTGCTCTTATAAATTTAGAAGATAGATAGATTAACATGTTCTTTGTTAGCATGCATTTTCAGAAGGATATAAAGTGCCATTATTTATTGACTTCAATCCTCAGTGATTTGTCAAAAACCCACAAATTTTATGAGGAACAGACAAAAAATATGAGGCAAAAATCTAGACATTCTTTGAAAATCTGGACAGTTGAGAGGCATTGCCATGATATCATGTTGTGGAATCATTAGCTTACTCTTCCTAAAGCTCTGCCACCAGCATGCACAGCTAAGATCATGATCATTATTGTACCTGGTGAAATTTCTGTATTTTTGCATTTACATGAGTAATCAAAATTCTGTGTGCTCCTGTGCTCATCAGATTACAAGCCAATGTATGTTGGTATTGTCTCTACTGTCTTGGAGAGAACTTCTATATTGATAACTGATAATTGTGTCTGTGATCCAATGTCTCCAGTCAAACACAGAGTAGGATGATGTTTTTTGGCCTATCCTGTGAACAATAAGGCCGCTGCCATTGAGGGCTCATCAAGATGATTGACAAGATGGGACCCCGTAATAGGTTCATAGATTCTTGGTAGATTACAAGACTAATGGCTCAAACACTCCAACTGTTGCAGGTGCATGGTGAGATACATGCCAAAGGGTGCATTGTACTCAATTACTGGTCTGATGAGGGCTGAGTACAGTGGTACTATGACATCCTTAGGTCTGGATGCCATACCCTTACTTATAAGCTGAGCCACATAGAAGGATTTCCTCACCACCGTAGGCACATAGTGGTCAAAATTCAGATTACTTTCTATATGAGTACCCATATGTCTCACCTCTGGATCCACTGCATGCTACCAATGTTGTAACTTGCAGGGGTATTTAGTTCATTATTTCTTCCCTTGTAGGGAGCTCAAGACAGCATGATCTTAGCCAAATGGGTGAGCAAAGAATGTGCTCTCAGTTTAGAAGAAAATAATCTAAGGGAAGAGTAGCATGATTTATTAGAAATAGATAGGCATAAGATCAGTATATTACAGAAAGTAACTAAGACCCAAAATGTAAGAATTCTGATAAAAAACAAGAACACAGTAGTCAAGACTATTAAGAGAAATTCATGTAATATAGCAGAAGTAAATGGGATATATTATTGTGCAGCTAAAATATTAACAGATAAAGCCTTACCAAAAAAAAAACATAGAGCAATAAGGGAAAGGAATGGAAAAAATGAAATACCACCAGGGAAGCATCGAACAGAGAAAACTATGAAACAGTTAAGACAAGAAGTGTCACTGTTAGAAGAATATAGAACAGGGAACAGATACTTAGATAGATGTGGTAAAAGCAACACACAGTAACAAAACAGACAGATCAATCATATACTATTGAAATTAATAAACTAAAGATATCAGCACAAGCAGAAAAACTTAGAAGATATGCATATAAATATAAGGAAAACAGCACAAAATAATTAATTGATGACCAAGAAAGCTTTATAGATGTCTGGGAAACAAAGCAAAAGGAACAGAAATACCACAAAAAAAAAAAAAAAAAAAGAACTAGACACTTTTTGGATTAAAAAAAAAAAAGAACTAGACACTTTTTGGAAAATATTTGAGTATCCTGTGGAACATAAAGATACTGAATGGATATAAAAATTAAAAGTAATGGTGAGGAGTTCTAATATACAGGATATGAAATGCTATGAATCAATGGACAGTAAGATTGAAACAAAGTTAAGAAACGCTCCTAAATGTAAAACCCCAGGTCCAGATGCAGCACCAAATGTCTGGCTAAAAGTATTAACGTCTTTACGTAAAAATTTAGCCCTGAGTAAGAATTACTTATTTGCACATCCTGAACAGACACCATCTTGGTAAACAACACAAAAAAAGGATACTCTTCCTTGAGAGTAAACCTGTAAGCCATCCTAAAAACTATAGACCAATAACTTGGCTTGCAGCAATGTACAACCAATATACTGATATGGGTGCAAACAGAGTTTATAGTCATTTGGGAAAAAATTGTAATCATGGCAAAAGAACAAAAGGGAAACAAAAGAAAGTCATATGGAACAAAGGATCATTTGTTGCTGATTAAAACCAAAACAGCAAATTGTAAAATGTGGAAGAATCATGGATAGAATACCAAAAAAAGCATTTGTCAGCATCCCACATTTCATGGATAAAGGAGTGCTTACAGATGTATGAGATACATCCTGCATTGATCAATTACATTACAGTGACCATGAAACAGAGGCAAACCACTTTGCAGTTAAGCCATGACAAAGGGGAAATTATTATCCCAGGAATAAAAATTCAAAGGAGGATATTCCAGGTGTTTCTTTGTCACTGCTGTTTTGTCTTGCCCTTAACCCAGTAAGAAGTTTACTTATATTGGGTCATGGTTACAATATGGCTCCCAGAAAACAAACTTGCTCAAAGACCCCTCATCTATTTTTGTGGCTGGCTTAAAACTGTATGACTGTTTGACCACCATTCTGTTTCAGTTGTACAGAATGCTTTCTATATGGCCAACCTCATAAGTAAGGGTATGTCATCCAGGGACAAGGAGGTCATAATATTCCTGTATTCTTCCCTCATAAGGCCAGTTATTGAGTACAATGCCCCCTTTGGCATGTACCTTGCAAAGCATATGCTGCAGCTGGAGAGACCACAGAGGTTTCTCACAGGAGAATCCAGTGTCTCAAACATCAACCCTAAACAGATAAGCTAAAAGCCCTGTCACTTTACTCAGTTTCATACAGACTCCTCAGAGGTAACCTCTGTCTGGCATACAAAGCAATCTCAGACCCTGCTTGATGGGACTGCTGCATATCCACAAGTCAAGCTCCAGTCGAGTAACACACATGTGACCTCAACCTGGTCTGTGACATCAATAGGACTTGGTGGGTCAGATTTGTGCCCCAGAGACTCCCCCTTCTGTGGAATAGACACCCTCTCCACATCAAGCAGAGTACCTTATTATCCCTTTTTAAGTGCAACTTAGATAACTGGATGGGAAACAGAAAATACACCCCTGGGATTCCACCTGTGTCCTGCTGGACTGGGGCTTTGGGTGTTGACTTGTCTAAACATACGTACATGCAAATATTCCAGGCATGGGCATTAATGCTCTTCTAGCTTGCCAATATACCAAAACACTTGTTCCCATAATAAAGTATCCAGGCTGTTCATAAAAATATCTAAACTAGTACTTGCTTTAATGAAATTTGGTAGTCTGTTCCATGCATCCACTACTGTGTCAGAGAAACAATTTGTACACTTCTCATGCCTATAGAATCTCCTACATAGGTTGTCTGATGATTCTCTAGTACATTTTGTTAACCCCAAACATTAGTAATCACAACACGATGGAAAAAACGGAGAAGAAGAAAAACTAATAAAATGTAATATTCCCCGTCTGTACAGAATCCAATAAAGGCAGTCCCACCAGCGTAATGATAAATCACAATTCCAACTGACTCTTCAGTCCAAAAGTAACCAAGCTGACTTTTTAACAAACACCAAGTTTAATTAGTAAATGCAGTGATTGGAATCACTGCATTTACTAATTAAACTTGGTGTTTGTTAAAAAGTCAGCTTGGTTACTTTTGGACTGAAGAGTCAATTGGAATTGTGATTTATCGTTATGCTGGTGGGACTGCCTTTATTGGATTCTGTACAGACGGGGAATATTACATTTTATTAGTTTTTCTTCAACTCCAAACATTCCCAGAGGTAGTTGTCACTAAATGCCCTATATACCTGAATAAGATCTCCTCTTAGATATCTGTAAGAGACACTGTACGAGTTCAGATATTTTAGTCTTTCATAATATCTTAAATTTTCACAGCCATGGATATCATTGGTATATTTCCGTTGTACTCTTTCCAGTTTGCTCGTGCTTGTTTTCTTATAGGGTTTCCATATTGTTATTCCATACTTAAGTTTGGGTCTAATGTAACTAACAAACAATGACTTCATTATTTTTGATTTCCTAGACTTTATAAATCTTTTTATACAACCTATAGTTCTATAAATGTCATTAACCAATTGGTTGATATGATTAGAAAAACTCATAGCTGAATCTGTCCATATACCCAAGTCCTTAAATGAGTCTACAGTTTCAATTGGTGTGTGCTGTATTAAATATTCACCTTTCAATTTATGCCTACCAAATCTCATATGCTTATTTTTTTTCTCAATTTTTTATTTTTCAAATACATTTCAATGAATTCTATAGTATTTATACATAACATCTTGAACTATGTACACTATTTACATTATCCTGACACTATAAGAGATCTTAATGTATGTAGTTACTTTATAAATATGTCCAATCCATTATCATAGTGTCTGATCAATTATTGTATAGTGTCAATCAATGATAAAGGCTTTTTGATAAATAGCTTTGCATAAATTCTTATTTCTTTAATTCTAATTTACATTAATGCTGTGATCTTCAGTAGGCTGTAGAAGTCTTCCAAAGTTGGTATTGTGTTTGTATTCCATCTTCTTGTTATACACTTCCTTGAAATTGCAAGTATAGTCCATACTAGATACATGTTTGACCCATTCAAATGAGGACGTTTGTTCACATTTAATAATACAAGAGCCTTAGTTAAATAAAATGATTTATTAAACAAAGCTTTTAGAAAGTTATTAATATCATTCCAAAATGGCTTAGTTTTAACACAAAGAAAATGTGGTTCCAATCTGCATTGTGTACTTGCTTACATCTCCAACATATTCCTTTTATGGAAGAACTCCTTTTTCTGATTCTGTCTGGGGTTAAGAATGCTCTGCACAAGCATTTCCAATTAAAAATCTTCCAGTATTGTGTGAAGGATGTATATTTTATCGATAATAAGATCTTTGTTTTAATATCTTCAGTTAACTGTATTGAGTGTCCTTTTATATTTCCAATATGAGGTTTTGGGTGCTGTCGTATAGTTTATCGGTATTTTGTAAAATTTTTAAATACTGTTTCCCATGTCAAAGTCATTATCTATGATTTCATATATGTATTTCATAAATGTAGGTATTTCTTTAAATGAAGAATTGTTAATTATTCTACTTAAATCTTGCAAATATGACAGAATACTCTAAAGTTAGCCAGTCCTGTTGTGGAAGTTTGTATGTTGTTTTTATTACTTGCATATCTAAAACTTTTACATTTGAGCTAACAAATCCTTTCTGTTCCCAGAAATTAATCATTTCTCTATATATTTTATGTGGAAAGTTCTGTGGCTATAAATGGTGTTAAAAGATCAAACCAGATTTTTAAATCTATATTTGCATTAATAATTTTCCTAAATGAATCAATGTAATAATTAATCATATGTGTTTTAAGTTATGTTATATCGCATACTAACCTATAATATGTGCCATGGCAAATTATTTTTATCTCTTATTTGGATTTTTTTTTAAATTAAATTCATTTATTGATATTACAGTTAGTAATTTTATCCAATTTGCAGAGTAATTTGGACTTATCCAATCTGAGATTGTTTTAGATACTGATGCTTTTATATATGTTTATATATCAGGAAAGTTTAATCCTCCCTGTTTCCATGGTCTGATATGATGTATTAAAACTCTTCTGTTTCTTTTGGGAAACCATAAAAAATTTATTAGGCACGAGTTTATTTCTTTAAGTATATTTCTTTCTTGTAACAGGTGTATTGCCAAGGCTATATATAGGATCTTGAGCAATAAAGCCATTTTTATTAACTGTAGTCTATCTTCAAATGTTAATATTATTTTGTTCCATGTTTCTACAGAGATTTTAATTGTGTTGATGATGATATTATTGTAGTTTTTTGAGACTAATTCATTCTTATCCTTGCATAACTCAATTCCTAGATATTTTAAAGTAGATTCCTGTTTCCCTATGATGTGATACCATGTAGTCTGCAGTTCTTTTTTCTTTTTTTTATTTAAAAATAAAAAATTTGATTTTGATTTATTGAAATGGAGTCCTGAAGTCATGTGAAATTTGTCAATTAACATATATAATTATTCTAATGTCTGTCTTTTATTAGATAATGTTAGTAATATGTCATCAGCAAATAGCATTACTTTAGAATTGTATTGTTCATAAACTACTATTCCTTTGATTTTTATATTGTTACGAATTGAATCTGCTAATACTTCAATAGCCAGAGCAAATAGAATCGGTGACATGGGACATCCTTGTTCAGTGCCTTTTGTTATACGTATAGATTCAGAGGTAAAAGGACCTAACTTGACATACTGTAAATTGTATAGATATTTTTAGGAGATGAAAAAAAGGTTGCAGGAAATTCAAATAGCATTAGGATTTTGAATAAATAGTCCCAATTTAGGGAATCAAAGGCTTTCTCTATAGTTAAGTCAATTGTGAGTGTTTCTTTTCTTTATTAACATAATCTATGAGAAATTGTCCTTTTAATATTGTCATGTGTGCATCTATGATATATACATCCAGTTTGATCATTATTTATTGTTTTGGATAGTGGTATTTTCATTATGTTAGTTAATATTGTCATAAATATCTTATAGTCATTATTTAATAATGATATAGGTCTATATGAGGTACAGAGGTTTGGGGATATGTTTTCCTTTAGGATTGGTGTGATTAAGAAATATCTCCAAGAGGTTGGTATTAAAGCTTGTGACTGAATTTCTAATAGAGTTTTATGGAAGAGGGATACTATCTTTGAAGGAAAATGTTTATATATTTCCATAATTATGCCATCTATACCTGCAGCTTTATTATTTTTACCCTCTTTTATTGTATCTGTAATTTCTTTGTAGGATATAGGTGCTTGCAGATCTAGTTTTAGTTTTTCTGGTATTTTTTTATATTAGAACATTTTTTATCTAGATTTAATTGATCAATATGTATATTTTCTTTTTGGAAATGTTCCATATAGTGATTTCTATAGGTGTCAAGAATGTCACCTATATCTGAGGCATTTTTCCCTTTCTTTTCATGGAAGATACTTTTAATGTTTTTGGCTTTTGATTGTATTTTGATTCTTGTGGATAAATTATGTAGATATTTGGGAGAAGTGGCCAAGTTATTCATTTTTAGTTTTTCTAAAGCTAAACTAGTTTTATGTGTTAGACATTCATTGTATTTATTGTTTAATACTTCTACTTTCTTTTTCATCTCCAAATGATTTTGATTTTTTTCAGCTTTTACTGACAAAAGTTTGGATTGTAGATCTAATAATTCAGAATCCCATTCTCTCATTTTTTTATACCAAGTTAGGGTTTTACCATATATGTAACCTTTTAATGAGTCCCATATTATTATTTTATTTATCTCTGTGGTGTAATTAATATCTAAGAACAACTGTAATTCAGATAATAACCAGGGTTTGAACTCTTTAGTTTTAGTTATATGTGCTATAATTCTGGAGTTAAAGATTAATGGTTTGTACCCATTTTGAAGTTTTAGTATCAATGAATTGTGGTAGGGTGGCCACGGTGGTTAGCATTGATGCCTCACAGCAAGAGGTTATCTGGTTCAATCCTCGGTTGGGGTGCCTTCTGTGCGGAGTCTGCATGTCCTTCCTGTGGTCTTGTAGGTTTTCTCCGGGTGCTCCAGTTTCCTCCCACATCCCAAAGACATGCTGTAGGTGGATTGGACACTCTAAATTGGCCCTAGGCATGAGTATGTGTGTGTGCCTTCTGTGGAGGGTTGGTTACCAGGCTGGCAACTCGACACCGTAAAAACTCCACTGCCATTCATGAGCAGACAGGTAATCTGCTGTGGTGACCCTTAACCAGGAAAGGCTGAAAGAAGAAGAAGAAATATCAATGAATTGTGGTCTGAAAAGGGGCAGGGAGTGATTGAGAAATTAATGATTTTAGACTGCAAGTCATGGACAGCAAATATTTTATCTATTCTAGTTCAGGTACCAAATCCGTGATCGTGATGGGAAAACAACAAATATTTATCTTCTTTAAATTTGAAAGTATCTACAAGATGAAATTATTCTACCCACTTGTTTAAAGCTTTTGATACAGCAGATGTACACAGCAGTCTTTTATTTGTAGTTTCAGAAATATGAAATATACATTTAAAATCTCCTCCTAATATTAAGTTGCCTTTATAATTATTGGAAATGAAATCCAAGTGTTTTTTAATTGTCCCTGTTCCAATGCCTGGGAACCAGTATAGATTGGCTAGGGTCCATATTCTGTTATTATATTTAACTATTTCTAATGCCATAAGGCCTTCTTTATCTTTATACTTATAAATGATTTCTGGGTTAATCACATTTGTTTTCCACAAAATTGTTACCCCTTTTGTCTTTGTCTTATAAGTGGATTGCGCCAATATCATATATTCATAAGGATTCCATTTGTAATTGTCATTTGTTTTGAAATGCATTTCTTGAAGGAAGACAATGTGTGCTTTGTTCAGTTTTAAATGTTTCAGTAGATTTGATCTCTTGCTAGGATTAAGCCATTGGTATTTACAGATAATACAGTTAAATCCATCTTCGGTTATTTAGACTATGTATTTTTTGTTTTATTGTGACTGTTAAACACTTCCTCTGATAACTATAAAGTATATGTTTGAGCTTTTAAAGGAAATAATCAGTTTTATAATTTGAGTGTTTACCAATAAAGTAATGTTTTGGTCAGGCATACTAAAAATGTTTTTTTTGTGAAATAAATTTAAATTAATAAATGTTAACAAAACTAAGATCTGCATTAGCCATGGAATGAATATAATTTCTAAGCTGATGGATAAACCTAAGTCCATCAGATTATCACTCATACCTTGATAATCCAAAATATCTGAGCTCCATAAATTGAATTATCATATGGAGAATATTTGTAATAGGAATAAGCAATATTTATATTATTCTGAACAGATATAGTACTATTATAGATTAGACATAATTTTAATACAATATAAATGTCTACTTATTGTATAAGCAATTAATATTTACACGAAAGATAGATGACAAGCAATTCATAGTAAAGTAGGATGTATAATGTATAAAACATCAGTAAAAGATTATAGCACACAGTTATTTAACATATTCACCCTTACTGATGAAGTCTTTCAAAACGTATTACTTAATATACATAGATGGTAATAATATTTATACCTAATATTTATAATACAATGTATTTTACTGGATATATCAGAAGTTATATTTCATTGTTTGCCAGCAATTAAGTAATTACTTTGTTCCTAACTTACTTAAATCATCAAGTTTGTTTTATATGAACACTGATGAAAGTTAGTGCATCCCTCTTTCCCCTCATTTCCTACACACAAGGATTTTCATATCTGTCATTTCTTATTATAAAATGAGTGAAATTATAGGTTAAAAACAAAAAAATCACTTATTGTGATTAATGATTACAAATTCCCTTTCCAGATTTATAAATTGTCATTTTATGGCATATCCTGAAAGTTTTTAGATTTAAATGGGAACATTCTATTTTGCATAATTAGCAAAGGTTAAACTGAGTGATTATTGTCAATTTTATACTATTTGTTCAGAATGTGATTGTTACATTCTGTGACATTCCTAGTTCAGGCTTCTATTGTTTCCCTTGAACAACTTTGTCAGTTTGATGTCATGTATAAAACATTAGTTACCTTGGTAACAGCTTAAGTATTATGTATGGTCAAGATGGGTTACAAAACCACAAATCAAGTTAAAGCAGTTCTGTGACTTGTTATGCACATTTACTTATATGAGAAAATCATCATGCTTCCCTTTGATGTTCAATATAGTGTATGTCATTTATGACTTGTTAAAATAGTAGTGTTATTATACACAAGTCCATGTTATTAAACTGTCTATTGTCAATTTAATACTATTTGTTTAGAATATGATTGTTACATTCTGTGGCATTTCAAGTTCAGGCTTCTATTGTTTTTCTTGAACAACTTTGTCAGTTTGATGTCATGTATAAAGCATTAATTACCTTGGTAATCGCTTAATTATTATATATGGTCAAGATGGGTTACCAAAACTACAATTCAAGTTAAAGCAATTACATGACTTGTTATGCATATTTACTTATATAAGAAAATCATCATGCTTCCTCTTGATGTTCAATGTAGTGTATGTCATTTATGACAAGTTAAGATAGTAGTGTTATTATACACAAGCCCATGTTATTAAAACCTGTCTTTAATATCCAAATTCAGCAGACTGCTTCATCTTATATAACGATTATATATTTTGTCTAGATTTACTAAAATCATACATTACATGGGGGGGGGGGCTGTTGCTTAGTTATTTGAGAGACCCCAAGCTGTAGTGCTTATTCTTATTATTAGCTCCTTGCAAGCATGTTTATACAGTCCATAGACTTTAAATTGAGACCTTTCTCATTTCTTATTTGTTATGAGTATATTTCCATCCTTACATACACACATATCAATACTTCAAGCATGGGCAACAATGCCCATCCAGTTTTGCCAGAATACCATTCACTAGTTCATGTGGTGTGTTTCCAGGCTGTTCTTCAAATATCCAAACCGATATTTGTCCTATTTCATTTTACCATCCTGTTCCATGCAGTGGGTACTCTGCCAGTGAACTACTCAACACACCTTCCATTCCCACAGATATTTCCATGAAGGAAATCTGATGACTCTCTAGCACTTTCCAGCAACCCCAAACACCCCTACAATCAGCTGTCCCCAAATGCCAACACGACAGAGCAAGCTCACCTCCCAGACCACTGCAATGGGTACTGCACAAGATCAAGTGCTCTTAGTCTTTCACAATAACTCAGACTTCCACTCTTATGTAAGTCCTTAATGTGTTTGGACCACAATACATTTTAAATATAAAACTGCACTTATTATTTTATTATTATTATTATTATTATTTTTTATCAAAAATCAACTTATTGAGCTAAACGAAGTTTTGGAAGACCATCAGTATGTGTACATCTGGTTTAAAACAGCCCTTTTATTATACATATATATATATTTTTTTAAACCAAAGACTTCATTGCCGAGAGTCATTTCAGAGGCTCCACAGAGCTTTTAAACATTATCGTCACTCTGTCTCCATTACCATAGCAACCTGAGAGCGTCTGTCTGTTTCTGTTAGTGTGTCTGTGTACTGTATACCAGAGGCTCGTGATGCACCTGAAGCAAAGCTTCACTTCATTGCAACTTCAAGCCTAAACTCCCTCCCTTTCAGTGAGGCAGCAGCCAGGAAAAGAATGGAGAGCAAACAGATCAAAAAAAAAAAAAAACTCCCAACAAGCCACCACAACAAGAGATAACACATTCTTCCAGCCTTCCCACCTCTCGCTCAGCAGATGTATAAAGAAACTATTCTCTTCCAAAATATCCCAAATCACATTTTTATCCACCCCCTTCCCCTGGATCCAGGTTAAAACACCAAATGTCTCTTCCTAATCACAAACATCAGTAAACCACGATCACAAGCTGCAACCCACAGCTGCCCGGAGATGAAAATGGCAACATACTTCAGCTGCCAGACACAGCTGCATCCACACACACAAGATGAAAATGGCAACATACTACAGCTGCCAGACACAGCTGCATCCACACACACCATGCCAGGCTTAATCAAACAGCACTCAAAGCTATGATACCTGCTATAATTGATATTAACTATGTTTAGACAAAAAATGCATTTGTACTAGCTGCCAGACACAGCTGCATCCATGCACACCATATCAGGATTGATCAAACAGCAGTCATAGCTGTTATACCTGCCATAATTTATGTTAACTATATGTAGACAGAATAATGATGACATCTGTACTAAGAGCTTGCTACTATTATTTAACCAGGATATACATGACATTTCTAACTTTAACTGAAGAAAGCATTAGTCTCCGTGTCAGCATTTTTTTTTTCAAAACACTCTACTGTTACTGCTATTATATATGATGTTAATTTGTTACATTTGAGTCTGAACTCTGATGAATAGTACCTTGCTGAATTAGTTAATTAATTACTTAAATTATTATAAGTAGTCACTGAGTTCAAGTAGGGGAATAGAAGCTTCTGTGTTTGTATTATATGTTGCATTGTTTGGTTTATATATAATGTAAATAGTAACCCATCTTGGCCTACCTTTGTTTGTGAAGAATTATTGGACTCTCTGAACATTCTGAATAAATCATTACTGTTTCTCAGTTGTTTAAGAAACCCTCCTCTTTTTTTTTTTTTTTTTTTTTTTTTTTTTTAAATAAAACCGCTGAGAAGTGATGTGCTGTATCAGTTGATACTTTGAGAGATGTAGTTGTAAGAGTTATTTTTTTTTTGGGACAGCTATCTTGGAATCAGTTTTTTTGTTTCTTCTTTCTAGCATCAATCCAAGGATTTGTTTCTTTTATTCTTTTAAGAGTAGGGGCCATCCATTCCATTTTTCTGGGATAGACACTATGTTGTTGTTTTTGATGAATATAGTAGCTTCTTCTAAGTCATTAAAGGTTCTCATCTCATTGGCAAAAAGTATTTTTATCTTGGCTGGAAAGGCCAGCTGTGCTTTAATGTTGTTTTGTTTCAACAGTTTTATTATTGGAAATACTTTTTTCCTTTGTTCTAGTATTCTGGAAGAATAATCATTGTTAAACCTTATCAGTCTTTGATCGCATTTTAAGGGTGATTTTCTCCAAGCAGATTTTAATATTAGTTCCTTGTCCAGAAATGAAAAATATTTTATAACTATGGATGTAGGTGGGGTATTTGTTGAGTTAGAAGCAGGTTTTATCAGTGCTCTATGCATCCTTTCAATTCCAAATTAAAGTCCCTCTTTCAAGTCTAAAAAGTCAGGAATCCAGGTTAAGAATGAAATAATGTCTTCACCTTCAGTGTTTTCAGGCAGACCAAAGATCCTTATGTTGTTTCCTCCTTTCCCTGTTTTCTAAGTCATCTATTTTGTTAAGCAGCCATGTATTCTGTTTAAGCAGAAATTAATTTTGGAATTCTTCCTTTTTGAGTCTCCCTTCAATGTCATTTAGAGAAGTCTCTATATTTGTTATTTTTATATGGTATTGCTGTAATAATTCTTTAAGAGTATCAGTCTGTTTTTGAGAATTTAATTTGAGGTTTTCAAAGTCATTTTTAAAGCCATCCATCTTCAGAGATCGTTCCTGTAAGGTAGATGTCATCAATTGCAGTTCTTTTTTCAAAGTAGCACCTGGATGAGAATTCCTTGAGTTGCTCATAGTCAGTGGCTCAATATATCTCCATGTTACTTGACAGGAAAATATTTGTATATCTCCACCAAAATTGATATTTATGTAGTGTAGTAGTTTATCTAGAGATTTCTGACATTTTAAATTTGAAAATAATAAAAATGTCCTATAATATTATACTAGTTTATGGAGCTCTCAAAATTCACTGCTGTCAGTTGACCATCTAGGCTCCACCCCCATATATGCTTAGTTTTTGATGTATTTATCAGGATAGTATTTTCCTGTGCCCAAATGGTCAATTTAGTCAAGTTATTTTGGAGACATGCCTTATCTTTAACACATGTAATCAGTTTACCCAATTTCAGGTCGTCTGCATATATACTGTAGAACACCTCAGATGAAAAAGTTAGGTCTGAAAGATACAATCTAAACAGGTAAGGGCCTAGGACAGAGCCCTGTGAGACACCCTGACTGTAATCAAGGATTTCGCCTGTCCAGTTGCCGTATGATACTTGCCATGTCCTATTTGTAAACCATGCAGCTATCAATCTTTTCAAGAGTACATCAATACCTAGTTGTACTAATTTATTGATCAGTGTTATGTGTATGGCCCTGTCAAATGCTGAAGTTAAATCTATATAAATTACATCACAGCTCAATTTTTCATTCATAGTTGTTATATTGTTATAGAACATCATGTTACAGGTGGTAATAGAGCTGTTTTCAACATATGCATGCTGATATATGGTTTCAAGTCCCAATCTATCCAGTTCTGACAATAACTTATCCAATATTACCTTCTCCATTATTTTTCCCACAATATGAAAGTAGACTTAAGCTTAAAAACAGGTTTAATAAGCGCACGTCACCGAACTTGAGGAATCTCCCCCTATTTATATGACCTAGTGAATGATAGATATAATGGTAATGTGCGTTCTTGCTGAAGTGTTCTCAGATCATTGTTACTAATTCCGTCTCCTCCCTGTGCTTTGTTTGGATCCAGTTTGCACAGTTCTTTTTCTGTTAGATCTGATTTGGTTCCAGTATCTGGGGTTACCTGGATGTCACTAGGACAACTTACCACCCCTTTTGTGGAGGCAAACTATTTTCCATAAGATGTTGTAAATATATCTATAATCTGTTGTGTCTGAGAATAAATTTTTTTGAATCTGCACACAGTTTATCAGTTTGTGTCTCTTTACTCCTTCCACATCTTGTGTAGCTATAAAAAGGTTTCCTATTATGCTCAATATCTTTATATAAATTTTCTTCAAATTTTTCTTGATCTTGTCTCACACTATCCTTAATCTTTTTGTCTAGCTTGTTTATTTCAGTTTTCAAAGTTGTAGTTCGACACCTCTTCCATTTTTTATATTTTTTTGTCTCTCACCTTAATCAGATATCTTGTTCTTATGGAAATATATCTGCCTGATGTTGTATGCCCAGATCCTGATGTTAAACATTTTTTGATTTTTTGATCTCAATTTCTCTTTCAAAACTTTCTGCATTCCAGTTCTCGGCTAGGCTTATAAGGGCCTCAGGGCCAATAGCCTAGTAAATTCCTATGATACTATGTATAGTTCATCAGATGAGGAGTTGAAAGCATAACTGCAAGTGGTTAACACTACATCATGTGATACAAGAATGTCATTTGGTCTTAATAAATGTGCAAAAGCAGCTTCACTTCTAAGAAAGTCTGGAACAGGAATATGATGTAAAGGAACTTGAACAGGGGGGAATGTATAAATATCTGGAAATGAAGAATTGGCAATGAGACATGAACAAATGTGAACAAAACTATGTAAGTATTCTTCAGAAGAGTAAAACTTATACTGAAAACAGCCTTGACATCTAGGAACAAAGTCCAAGTTATAAACCACTTTGCTCTTCCTGTTCTAACTTACAGTTTTGGTGTGAATGGCTGGCCCGACAAGGTATTGGATCAGTTGGACAGGAAAACAAGGAAAATGATTCATGTTTATCAAATTATATATAAAATCAGTGTATAAAAGGATTTATATATTCTTTGCTCTGAAGGAAGTATAGACCTCCTTGAAACTGATTACATTTGCAGATCTGCAATCATGGGATTGCATACATATCTGCTGACCTCATCAGATCCAAAAATAGTGAAGATTTTAAAACACGAGGACAGGAAATCTAAGATAATCTCTCTGGTTAGTTTAGCAGTGGGAACTCAAACCAAACCACAAGGAAAAAAAATCAGACAGCAACTGAATGTGGCAAAAAACAAAAGAAAGCACATAAGAAGGCTCAGATGAGAAGAAAAGAAATGTGGAAAAGGCATAAACATTGTGACAAGTACAGAGATCTCCTGGAGCAACTTCATGTTGATCAGGATTTGATTCAGGAATGGTTGAGGTGAGTTGAAAGCAGCATATGAAAGGTTAATAATGGCAGCCCTAGGACAGTGGACTTATGTACATGTTGGTTTACTATGTCTGTTGAACATGTGGGAGAAACAAACAAACATAGGTTATGTAAAAAAGAAATGGTTGTTGCTGCGGGTGATATACTCATGACAGAAGGTCTGTACACTGAAAAGAACAATAATGTGACAAGACTGCTGCACTGGGGATTCTGGAAACACTACAGTATGGAAGTTGCTGAGAAGCATTGGAACATGAACCAAAAAGCATTATAGAAAATGATGAAGTGCATATCACATGGGATCACCCATTACCAACATTTAAAAAAAACAGATGTGAAAAAATAGATACAGTAGTATATGAAAAAAAGACAAAAGTAGCACTGATCATTGAAATTGATACACCTTGTGATTACAATGTCTTGTGTACAGATAGACACAAAGTCATAAAATATCAGGATTTGCAGGCAGAAATGAGATCAATGTGGAAGAAAGATACCCAGATAGTTCCAATAGAAGTAGGAGCAATGGGTCTAATAAAAAAGTAATCTACAGTTGTACTTAGATATGCTACCAATACATGTAACTCTGTTTAACTTGCCAAAGGAGTCATTTCTTGGCACATTGCTGGTGCTGTGAAGAGCACTTTTGGCTGACATCAAAAACTGAAATACTAATTTCATGAACTTTAGTTTTACCTTGAAATTTTAGAATGGAGTCCATTCCTTTCATGGTATTAGAAACCCAGAAGACTAGGAAAAAATTAAACCATGAGTATACAACATATGATTCAGGCTCAAACTGGTCTGCCTCCTGGTCTTGATGTCCACCATGATCTTCATGGTGCTGTCTGCATGCCTGAAGATGATGATATTGCATCCCATGTTTCAGTAGCTTGAGAGCTATCATAAACTCGTGCATCTGGTCCTCATATCAAACCACTGTTAACCACCCATGAAATGGTAAGTAGTTCCTACCAGCCTCTTGATTTGATTTTCCCTTTATGCAAACAAATACATCTTAAATCTTGATGACAGATGATTCACTTGTATGTTGAGGAGTTTACATTGGGCATCACATTCTACAATGTGTGTGGTCTCTTCTGGAGAGGGGAACCCACATCAATCATTTGGAGCTGAAAGCCAAACACTTGATCATAAAGGCCTTGGAGACCATGCTTCTCATGGGGTGTCACCTCATCTTGTCAGACAACCACTACATTATGTACAGTTCAGACAAGCAAGTAGTAAAAGGACATAGCCCATTTGCAGGAAGGAATTGCTTGTGTTAACTGTAGGTCATAGACAGGGATATTGCACTCTTAGGTGCTGACAGTTTCAGGAAATTAAATGAGTTGCTGGGCTGTCTATGTCATTCCTCCAATCCTCTCATGTAGCTGTCGATTCAGAGGCTACATCTCCTCTTAGTCTTCAGAAGAAAATGCAATAGCATGGCATTCTGATGATCAATTTCTTTACCACTTAGGAGTGCTGTCTCTCCCGCCCCCGACCAGTTCTGTAGGTCTTGGAGGGGGTGGATCTGGACACTTTCTTCCTCTTTTGCTATGAGAAATGTTTACATTTGTTACCACTAATTTAGTGTCTCATCTCTAAAGTTAGAAGAGAAAGACCAAAACTCATTTTTTGTGCTTAGCAGAAGCTGATAATGGCGGGTCTATGTTTAACCATCTAATAACATATACATCAAACGGCTAAACATCGAACCCTAACCATCGAATGTTCCTACCAAGGTGGGGGCTTTACCTCCCTCACTCCTCTTAACTATATATAGCAACTCCAAGACCACACTACAGTGGAGAAAAGGGCAGATGGGAAAGTGCTGTTCAACTAGCTACTTTCCAGTTCACTGAAATGACCAATGTTTAACGTTTGATGTAAATATTATTTTGACGGTTAAACATAGGCCTGAGAATGGCATGGTTTTAGGTTGTGAGGTCTTAGTGATACAGGAAATTCCTGCAGCCCAAACCAATAATGCTCACATTGATGATGTTACATCCATCTTCACCTCAGGGCCTAACTCCTGATTTAGACCCCTTTTTAACCCACCATGGAGGTGGTAGTGGGGTTCTTAGACTTGTTGAGATTACTAGGAATCTCTCCACTTGTCAGACTTGTGGCCTAAATGGAAACAGATCCCAGTTTAGGCAGTATCATTTCAGTCAAATTACAGATGAGTCTGCTCTATCTCAGTCACACTCCGACACCTGTATGATTTGAGCCTTAGTTATTCTATAGTGAAGGTGCTTATGACAGCTATTTCTGACCACCAAGACATTGTAGATAGCAGGACTGTGTCCCAGCAATGGCAAGATAAACAATTCATTACAAGTGTGCTGAATCAGGATTTAAACTGATGGGCTTGCCTGTCCCTCATTTGAGCCTAGAAGCTTGAAGGCACTTAACAACTTCAGCTTTTGACTCTGGAAAACTGCATTTTGAATAGCCTACAGTTACTGTTTTTGGTGGCAGTTTGGGTTTCTACAAAGAGTCATCCCATAGATTCTCTTTGCAGTCAAAAGCCAGTCATTAAAGTCATTGAAATGCAAACTGGATATTTATATGGGTAGAAGAAAATATTAATTTGGGGTCATGACAATCAGGCTTCTTGAAGGGTTGTAAGCTTGGCATATAAGCCTCTGGTAGGATATAATGTGTTAGTTTTTATATGGTTTTAAAATGAGGATCAGCATTTTATTTATGTATTAGTTGCAGTTCATTAGTGTTAATTAATGTTGACATCATAGGTCGAGTGGTGAAAATCCTTGATGACAGATTGGCTCCATGACACAGAGGGATAAAGTTCTGACTCTGACCAAGAATTGACAGTGACCCAGGCTGTGGAAAAGCTGACAAGGGAGGGTGGAAGTGAGTGGAAAATGGCAGCTCCGTCAGTTTTAGGAGCAGGGGGTGGTCTAGCATCTGAAGTGCCAACAGAAGTGCATGGCATGAAGTACACAAGGAAGAATCATACACTTGGCTCTGGCAAGCTATGTCTACATTTTAGTCTTCATGGAAGATGTATGAAGATGTACAAAGATTGAGCCTGAGGAAGGGCAAGCCTTTACATCTCTGAACATGCACATCACCTGCTAGCAAGTGCTTAATGCCAGTGAATATAAAATCTATCATGGCTGCCTGCATATTAACTGGATTGTGTCTAAATCTTGCCCAAAGATGGGAAATTAATGCACGTAGTCTGTAAATGGAATACATGATTGGAAAGTATAGGAACTGGAGAAAGTATAAAAAGTGCTTGGTGACATGCGTACAGTGGTGGTAAATGTTTGGTGAAACAGGTGGAGTGCTGATTAATAAATATTTTTACAATTTAGCCTAGCTATGTGCTTCTATCTCCTTCTTTTGTCACCATCTGTTGTTAGAATGGATAAATAATAGATTATTATAAATTTAGAGACTGTATTGAATCATCAGTGTAAATTTGTTGTTTAGTCCATACATAGTTAATCAAAACTAAAAGTCTAAAGCCTTGGAAAATCACAGTCTCAAATCAGTGATACTTTTGAGGTCACAAAATACTTTTTTTTAAGTATCAAGCGTCCCTGTACCCTCCCAAATTAGAGTCAAGTCTGCAAACCCATGAGGTCACAGGCACTTGGAAAAGATGGAGGAACTGACAAAGTTACATGTTCAAGGCAGCCCTGATCTAGTGAAACATCAACAACAGGAATTTTGTGACATTCCTGTTTTGATTTCCTGTGACTCTGCTGCATCACTGAGTGTGATTCCCATGTACATTAACCTTGAGATTCAATCTATCAAAAGCAAACTGTCAAGCATTCTATTCTTGAAAAACAAGTAAATCACATAAAGTGAGTGCCTTTGCACTGAGGCAAGCTTAATTGCACCCTCCTCAATGGAGTGATGTGTGTATCCACACCTCCTCAACTATAAATAACACTGAGTGACACATTAAATTTGGAAGGAATGGACAAATTCCTTAACCCACTGTTAACCGATCTCATGGAAACACTGTCAATGCCATTCAATAGCAGTGTGATTAAAAAGTATACACCCTCTATTCCTCTTTACTCACACTGCTATGTTCCAGCAGAACGGCCCATCAATGTAAGTTTTTCAATGCAAAGTGCATCAACAAATTCCGTGCTCACACACTTGAAAGTAAGTATTAACCTTTGTATTACTTTAATGTTAAGTAATTTTGCATATCAACAAAAAATTTCCTCTGGAGTTTTATTGTGATAAATATAAGGTCTGCAAAACACTGAAGAATACATTCAATGCGTGTTACAGGAAGCAGTACAGCATACAACGTTAAAGCAGAGCACAATGAGTTTAAGAACCATTTTAGAACATTAACAGTTTCTAAGAAACAGTAGTCCCTTTCTGGAAAAAATATTACCATTTATGATTTACGTAAAATACCAGATATGTTTAGTATGCGATTTATATGTGTATGTGTAAGGGAAGGTAAATTTAGCACCGCTATTTTTGCAGCTTTAGCTATAGTAGCACTACAGAACATGATACTCTGAAAATGATACAAAGTTTGATGACAAACATTATTCGGTCCTGATGGTGTGTGTCTTATGTTTGTTATGAAAAGAAAGGCAGATAAATGTCTGCATAAGTCTTTGGGTATTCATTCAATAAAAGCAAACTTGTCCTTAAACTGGAAATATGCTGGAATGCAGCCAGAAATTTCACATTTGTACACCAGGCGTCTGTCTATGGTGCTGACATTCTCAAAGTCACTGTCGTTCGTTCTATGACATACTCGAAACATGTAAGAAACATACAGCACATACACTGGCAACATTACATTAGAACTCTTTAACTGGACGTATAGTAGTATAGTAAGCATTTGACATTTTGGGTGTATTAACGTTTCTTGTTAGGCTCATATGCACACTTTTTATTTTATTAATGGGTCTGAAGCTTGAAACCTTCTGAGTTACAGAGAATGGGAAGACATCCTTGAAAGTAAAGAATTGTGGTGGCAGGTTAGCTTGGAAGCAGGAAAGGAACCAGGCTTGAATGATTACTTATCCATAGTGTCTTTATTGAAGTTAAAGTCAAACAAAATTTAATTGCAATAACAGTAAAAGGACACTAGAGGGGGCAAATCATTAAAGTAATATCAACACAATATTAATACTGCCAGAACAAATTGACTTCCTATATACATTCTTGAAAAATTGTCCACGTACAGATTAATTGATTTTAAAACATTTATTAATGAAAAAATATATTTATGTATTTTAAATATTTATTGTTCAAAGTTTTTAGAAAGAGATTGTAGGTAGGCAATGTATTGTAAGCACTAATGCACTTTTCCACGAGTCTGAACTAATGAATATTCATGAACTATTATATTTAATTTGATTTGTTGAATTCAAACTGAAGTATGTGGTTCTATTGGCTTAGTTTTAATTAATTTAATAGGCCAAGAGTATTTAATAGAGTTGTTTGTATTAAAACTTTGTCTGATGAAGTCCTGACAGGACGAAAACGTAATTGTGTGAAGCAGCGTTAATGTCGTTTTTTGTCAATAAAATCAGCTTCTTTTACTTGCTCTGAGGAGTTATTCTTGGTCGAAGGCACTGTGGTTTTTTGGCTTTTGGGTTTCGTTGTGGTGCCTAGCACAGACTTCTGAGTTACACTGTACATTCATGGCTATGCCCCAGGAAAGACTTCAGCACTAATCCTAGCCATGAATCATATTGTAGAGACATGGTTTCCAACTGATAAACCTCTACTTTAACATCAGTGGCAAGAGAAACTTTTGGAAATAATTCTGAAGAAAATGCTGACATTCTAACTGAAATTACCACAGGTAAATTCCTTCCTGAAACATGGTTAAAGGAAGATATTAGTTTACTAAATGAGAAGCCATCCCTGCGGTAGATGTTGAAGAACTGGCCTCTGAATTATTAACTGTTATTTATAGGGTTATAGGAGAATACTACTTAATCTAATAAGAATAAAAATTAAAGACACAAATAATGCACTTTATAGACATACTATGCCTTGTGTTTCCTATAAAAATATACTTGTACTATATTAGACCATGTGAGACAAGACCTAAGAGATGATAACCATAAAAATAAGGTCGGAAAAAAAGAGACTATGTGGCAAATTAAGCTGGGAGCAGATAGTCCCCAGGCTTAAATGATATAGTGAACATAAAGTGCTTCTTGGCAGACAGAAACTTGACTATTTGGGTAAATAAATAGAAAGTACCAAAGGTTAACATTTCAAAAATGCTCATAATATGCATTTTCAGTATATCATGATGATTTTTTTTGTATGGAATGAATATTTTAGTGTGAAGTTATTTTTTACATTAAATAATTGATTAATAGACTGTTTATATTGGACAGTTTTAAATATTTAAAGTGATTGGTTAGTAGGATTTTTGTTTTTCTGATGAAGTCTGGTTGATGAAAGTGTTAATAAAGTATTTTACGCTATAGACAGTTTTTCATTTTTTAATACTCTACAGCATTCGTATTTTGTTGGTTTTTATATTTACGCTGGTTTTGGGCATTCTTCGGTTTGTTTTTACAGTTCCCATGGCTTGTGCTCTTCAGCAATTAAACTGAAAGAAACAGATACACTTACCTTCTAACTCAAATTAATCACTTCCCAGTATAACCACTAGGCAAGCATAAACAGATAATGGACTCTTGTGCTTTTTAGCTTATAGCATAATGTCTGTACAGTCATTGAAAAACAACAATACAATTCTGCTCTCTTTCCATTGTAATACTGAGTGGTGGTTTCTCCTGCACACAGCCTGGAAAAGGTACAAGGCAGGCAGATGTTAAGGATTTAGGAGAGCCAGTACTGTTTGAAGAAGTGGATGTAATGAATGTTGTTGTTGGTGGTGGTGTGTGTGTGTGTGTGTGGGGGGGGGTGATGTAGTATAAACAAACTGCTAGTTAGTGGGGGAAATATGGACTTGTCCCTTTAACAAGAAATATCTGCAGACATGATAAATTAGTTTCAAATGTGCACTTTTTAAGGATGGGCTAAGAGCAACATGGAAGAAGTCACTGAAACAAGGATCCTGGGGAATCAGGAGTGTACCTGTGTGAAGGAAATATGAACTCTGGCCGGAGCAGTTGGTTCTGAGATGTGAATCTATATAAAGACAGACTATAAAGTCACTGGAAGTCATGATAACAGAGACATTGACTGATTCAGGTTAAATACTGTTGGTAGGACTTTCTTTTGTTGCTGATCCAGAACATAGAGGTGTATTTAGGGCTATTAGCACCTGTGTTTGTTAGTTTGTTGGCACCCAACCTGAGCATTGCCATTTTTGCACTTGAAAGACACTTTTTTAACTTGTTGCTGCAGCATTTAATTTTCTTATGGTAAAGTCAGCCTAATCTTTTCTGTTTGAATAGTAAAACTACTTATTTTCACTGCACTGTCTGCAATTTTAATTACCCCATTTAGTTGATGCAGTGGGTAACCGAGACTGCAAAATTCTGAAGTTCCAATTTCACCTTTCAGTGTAGAACATGGTGAGGATAATTCCCCTGTGTAAGGAAAAGAACCATTTTTTTTCTTCTGGTGCCATAGAGCTCTGCTCCTGCAGTTAGATCCTTGAACCATATCTGAAGACCAGAGATTTGCTGCAGGTCCCAGAGAGATATTTCCAGTGGAGAAACCCAAATCCTGTGAGATGACCAAAGCAGAACAACTACTGAAACATGAGTGAATGGTAGCAGTAGACATATTGATGACTCAGTTTAGGAATGCTATTCTACCGAAGCCCCTGGCCAACAAAGAAGACCTTGAGCCTACCTAGTCACATTCAAGAAGACTGACAACCAAGATGGTGGGACCAATCTAGCTGTGCTCAAATATAGAGACCACAATCAGTCTGGGGCTGGTTTCTCTCTCTTTCTCCAGATTCCCAATAAGACCCCCCCCACTGGCACAGCTATAGAGTTGATATCTCAGCTGAGTGACCAAGCCAAGACCTCCCACACCCTCTCTGTCCAACCAGTGCTTCGTGTCCCTGCCCAAGAAGCTGACACACACATTCATTGGAGGTTTTTTTACACACACACACACACACACACACCTGGGAAAGGCTGACACAGGTTTACTAGCTATGCTGTCTTCTGCCCAGACTGTAAGGCAGTTTTCACTGCCACCAGTCAATCCTTATCAGCTACTTTATGGCCCTTAACAAAGGGTGTCCAGTCTATCTGTAATGTTACTATCAACACAAATGGTAGTTTGACCAAGAGCAAGGCTATTGAGTGGCCCACAGTGTCACCAAATAAATATGGAAGTACTGTCAGAACTTAAATATCTCTAGACAGATCAACCACAGTGAAAGGTTTAAATACATTTTATAATAAATAATAAAAAACAAGAGGATACTAAATATGTAATTACAATGACATCAGAGTTTAAAATAACAGGAAATATTTAAAGCAACATTGTAGGACAGTCTCAAATAAATAAAGAAAAACGTCTAAATTAAGCTTTGCTATATTCCTGATTATATCTAAGAGAATCACTATAACCTAGAAACTTACTCAGAGCAAGGCAGAGGTCTGGTGAATGGATCTTGTCAGGTCTAAGACAGAATACAGAATGCTGTCTCTCTCTCTCATAGAGACCTCTCAAATTAATATCTCCAAATATTACTGCAGGGCTAGCTTGCAGAATGACTTAATTTCTTGTCATCTGAGTCTATCCCAGTTGAACCCCCCCCCCCAAGTTTCAGTGGCAAGAGAAACTTTTGGAAATAATTCTGAAGAAAATGCTGACATTCTAACTGAAATTACCACAGGTAAATTCCTTCCTGAAACATGGTTAAAGGAAGATATTAGTTTACTAAATGAGAAGCCATCCCTGCGGTAGATGTTGAAGAACTGGCCTCTGAATTATTAACTGTTATTTATAGGGTTATAGGAGAATACTACTTAATCTAATAAGAATAAAAATTAAAGACACAAATAATGCACTTTATAGACATACTATGCCTTGTGTTTCCTATAAAAATATACTTGTACTATATTAGACCATGTGAGACAAGACCTAAGAGATGATAACCATAAAAATAAGGTCGGAAAAAAAGAGACTATGTGGCAAATTAAGCTGGGAGCAGATAGTCCCCAGGCTTAAATGATATAGTGAACATAAAGTGCTTCTTGGCAGACAGAAACTTGACTATTTGGGTAAATAAATAGAAAGTACCAAAGGTTAACATTTCAAAAATGCTCATAATATGCATTTTCAGTATATCATGATGATTTTTTTTTGCATGGAATGAATATTTTAGTGTGAAGGTATTTTTTGCATTTAATAATTGATTAATAGACTGTTTATATTGGACAGTTTTAAATATTTAAAGTGATTGGTTAGTAGGATTTTTGATTTTCTGATGAAGTCTGGTTGATGAAAGTGTTAATAAAGTATTTTACGCTATAGACAGTTTTTCATTCTTCAGCACTCTACAGCATTCGTATTTTGTTGGTTTTTATATTTACGCTGGTTTTGGGCATTCTTTGGTTTGTTTTTACAGTTCCCATGGCTTATGCTCTTCAGCAATTAAACTGAAAGAAACAGATACACTTACCTTCTAACTCAAATTAATCACTTCCCAGTATAACCACTAGGCAAGCATAAACAGATAATGGACTCTTGTGCTTTTTAGCTTATAGCATAATGTCTGTACAGTCATTGAAAAACAACAATACAATTCTGCTCTCTTTCCATTGTAATACTGAGTGGTGGTTTCTCCTGCACACAGCCTGGAAAAGGTACAAGGCAGGCAGATGTTAAGGATTTAGGAGAGCCAGTGCTGTTTGAAGAAGTGGATGTAATGAATGTTGGTGGTGGTGGTGGTGTGTGTGGGGGGTGATGTAGTATAAACAAACTGCTAGTTAGTGGGGGAAATATGGACTTGTCCCTTTAACAAGAAATATCTGCAGACATGATAAATTAGTTTCAAATGTGCACTTTTTAAGGATGGGCTAAGAGCAACATGGAAGAAGTCACTGAAACAAGGATCCTGGGGAATCAGGAGTGTACCTGTGTGAAGGAAATATGAACTCTGGCCGGAGCAGTTGGTTCTGAGATGTGAATCTATATAAAGACAGACTATAAAGTCACTGGAAGTCATGATAACAGAGACATTGACTGATTCAGGTTAAATACTGTTGGTAGGACTTTCTTTTGTTGCTGATCCAGAACATAGAGGTGTATTTAGGGCTATTAGCACCTGTGTTTGTTAGTTTGTTGGCACCCAACCTGAGCATTGCCATTTTTGCACTTGAAAGACACTTTTTTAACTTGTTGCTGCAGCATTTAATTTTCTTATGGTAAAGTCAGCCTAATCTTTTCTGTTTGAATAGTAAAACTACTTATTTTCACTGCACTGTCTGCAATTTTAATTACCCCATTTAGTTGATGCAGTGGGTAACCGAGACTGCAAAATTCTGAAGTTCCAATTTCACCTTTCAGTGTAGAACATGGTGAGGATAATTCCCCTGTGTAAGGAAAAGAACCATTTTTTTTCTTCTGGTGCCATAGAGCTCTGCTCCTGCAGTTAGATCCTTGAACCATATCTGAAGACCAGAGATTTGCTGCAGGTCCCAGAGAGATATCTCAAGTAGAGAAACCCAAATCCTGTGAGATGACCAAAGCAGAACAACTACTGAAACATGAGTGAATGGTAGCAGTAGACATATTGATGACTCAGTTTAGGAATGCTATTCTACCGAAGCCCCTGGCCAACAAAGAAGACCTTGAGCCTACGTAGTCACATTCAAGAAGACTGACAACCAAGAGGGTGGGACCAATCTAGCTGTGCTCAAATATAGAGACCACAATCAGTCTGGGGCTGGTTTCTCTCTCTTTCTCCAGATTCCCAATAAGACCCCCCCCCCCACTGGCACAGCTATAGAGTTGATATCTCAGCTGAGTGACCAAGCCAAGACCTCCCACACCCTCTCTGTCCAACCAGTGCTTCGTGTCCCTGCCCAAAAAGCTGACACACACATTCATTGGAGGTTTTTTTTACAGACACACACACACACACACACACACACCTGGGAAAGGCTGACACAGGTTTACTAGCTATGCTGTCTTCTGCCCAGACTGTAAGGCAGTTTTCACTGCCACCAGTCAATCCTTATCAGCTACTTTATGGCCCTTAACAAAGGGTGTCCAGTCTATCTGTAATGTTACTATCAACACAAATGGTAGTTTGACCAAGAGCAAGGCTATTGAGTGGCCCACAGTGTCACCAAATAAATATGGAAGTACTGTCAGAACTTAAATATCTCTAGACAGATCAACCACAGTGAAAGGTTTAAATACATTTTATAATAAATAATAAAAAACAAGAGGATACTAAATATGTAATTACAATGACATCAGAGTTTAAAATAACAGGAAATATTTAAAGCAACATTGTAGGACAGTCTCAAATAAATAAAGAAAAACGTCTAAATTAAGCTTTGCTATATTCCTGATTATATCTAAGAGAATCACTATAACCTAGAAACTTACTCAGAGCAAGGCAGAGGTCTGGTGAATGGATCTTGTCAGGTCTAAGACAGAATACAGAATGCTGTCTCTCTCTCTCATAGAGACCTCTCAAATTAATATCTCCAAATATTACTGCAGGGCTAGCTTGCAGAATGACTTAATTTCTTGTCATCTGAGTCTATCCCAGTTGAACCCCCCCCCCCCCCCACTGCTGGAATATGGCAGTATTTAGCATCTACCTGTGAAAATACATAGACCTCAGATCTTTTGGCAGATGATAGAAGTCATAAAACAATTTACATTCCTCCACATTTAAGACAATACAGAAAACTCTCTAGTTTTAGACATTGTGTCTTCTTGCTGCCATAAAGTAATTTAATTTCACCTACTTTTCTGAAGCTAATCTCCTGAATTCCACTTTCCACTGTTAAAATATACATTTAAGCAGTTACAATAGTGCATGTACATTTCTGTTCTATTCCAGTAGGGTACACTGTGGATATATTTCAAACAGCACTTTGTAAAATACCTCTTCAGCACATATCTGTACAAACCATCTTATATGACATACAGTTCTAATACATTTGTAGCACAAACATCTTATATAAATCATGTTGATATTCACAAATGACATATAATTATTTACAAAATTTCCGATAGCTGGGCTGACAGTATCTCTTTTTGTGACACCTTGACAAAGTAAGAATGAGTTTGTTAGCAAGACCAGGGGTCACTTTGAGAGACAAGCACTTGAATTCCATGACTGATTTTTTTTTTTCTAGGATGAAAGTGGTAATAGCAGAACTGCTTGAATTAAAACATATTGTAAATTTGTGGTTAGACACAGGGAGTCTTCAAAGTAAATTCACTGTAATGGATAAACTTCTTATAGATAGTTTCAAGAGAGTTTTAGGATTAGTCATTTAGTAGTTGGTGTGTCAAGAAGACCCACAAGATGCCAAAATCCCTGATATTCTAGTAGAAAGAATTTAATGTTATAAGACCTTGCTGAAGGAATTACTGGTTAAAATGTTAGACAAACTGAGTATAAAATGGAGGAGGTTAGTGCCAAGGATGTAAGAGCTTAGGAACCTAATGTTAGGATGGGACCACAGGACAGACTAAAAGAAAAAGAGGATCCCCCAGTGAGAGAAGTCATGCGGTGATACAGGAAAGAGTTCTTGAAATCTGGAGCAAGTCACCCTTCCTCAAAGAGAAGTAGGACACAAAGATCCCTGTACATGCCTTGGTGGGTGAAGAAGCACAGCTTTCTACCTCCCAAGCTATGCAGGAGGAGAAGGACCCCAGTCAGTCCAGCTTCCAAATGGGTTGATCGATCTTTAAGAGGTCCCAGTGTGAGGACAAAACTCTAAGCCATGTCAGAGAGAACATATCCAAGATAGCAGAAGATTCCCCTGTATGGCCTCTCCCAAACTAACCCTAATTTGAGCTGCAACATTACCTGGTATATATAGTAGCAAAGCAAAGACAGAAAACTACAAGACAGCTGGTACCTACACCTTTTAGACAAATTGTCTGGAAAATAGCCAATAGCCATGTGTTGGATGGCAAGTTTAGGTGTGGATAAAACTAAATAAAGGGTCCAGGCGCGAGAGAGAGAGTGTGTCTGTGTGTGTGTGTGTGTGTGTGTGTGTGTGTGTGTGTGTGTGTGTGTGTGTGTGTGTGTGTGTGTGTATGTGTCAGTTACAGAGGACATTGAGAAGTATTGTGCCAGCTGTCATTGGCGTCAAACGACAGCCCCCAACCCAGGCTTCAGGAATTCACTAATACCAATGCCCAAAACTAAGGTTATTTTCAAAAGAATTGGTATACATATTTAGGGGCCATTAGTGAAGTCCAGCAATGGACATCAATTTGTTCTGGTAGTGTTAAGTTACACTTCCAGATCTCCTGAGGAAGACTAACTCCAAAGCCATAGTAAAAGAACTGTTGTTATCATTTTTCACAGATAAGTATCCACAAAAGAAATGCTAATGAATAAAGGCATGCCTTTCATGTCTAAAATCATATTGTACTTCTCCAGAGTTTAACACAACTGGAAACAGCAGTTAATCATTCATCACATTAATGGTCTTGTGGAATATTTTAACAGATCCCTGAAATCAATGTTGAGAAAAGTCACAGCAAAAGATGGGAAAAACGTGGTCCAACTTTTATCATCCCTAATGTTTTCAGTCTGGGAGGTGCCAGCCCCCCATGGGATTTAACCCCTTTGAGCTGTTGTATGGTGGCTGCTCCACGTGATTACTAGATATCATCCTAGAGACATGGAAAGGTAAAGAAGAAGCATATTTTAGGAGTGTCATAGAGCATTATACCAACATGCAGAACAAATAGAGATGATGATGCCAGTTGTGCAGAAACATATGGAGGAGGTGCAAGGTAGCCAGCAGGAGATTTACAAGTATGCCCAAATGACAGAGTTTCAAGTAGGAGATCGTCTTAATTCAAGTTACTGTAACGTAAAATAAATTCCTGGCCAGACGTCAGGGAGGATGTGAAGTAATTAAAAAGATAAACAATGTGGATTACAGTGTAACATGGGTAGGAAAGTGATGCATAGAACAAATGTATAATTTTCAAGCTTTTTAGAATATATTTGTTGGGAGCCGTACCTGGAGTTCCGTGTGTGCTGCACATGTTAAATTATCCATCAATATACACACCACCCTTAAGACTGATCCTTCAATATATACACCACCCTTAAGACTGCTAATTTCTTATGGGCTTTCTTTTACTAGTGTTCATTAATGCTCCTTTTCCCTGTTGCTCCTCCTTTGTGGTGGTACAGCTTGGATTAAAATCTATTTTGTATATTCTTTTTTTAAACATGCTAATTTATTGCAAATTTATTTTGCTTGGCCTCTCTTCTTGCCCCAAAACTGGCCTTTTCTTTGCTTGCAACTAAGTTTCCCAGATTTGCTTCTGTGTTGTTTGTGGCTGAGGCGTAAGCAGAAGGCAGAGGATGTTCTGAGCATGTGCAAAGCATATTTCTCTTAAACTTTTTGTCATAAAAATTATAAGAAGCTGAAAGCCATATTTTTTTGTTCATTGCAGCTTTTTCGTAGCTAGAGCTTAGAATTTAAGTATGATTTAATGATACATTTTTGGGTATCATACACGTTTATGTAGTTTGAAACAGAACCTCATTTTAAATATTAAAGCAGTGTGCTTTACTGCAAGCTGATCTGGAATTTGGTATTCTTTTATGTACTGCTCCGAGAGATGGTCTGGTTAATTCCCTTTTGTTTTTATGTTTGGCATGTGTATAAGTTAAAAATTATTCCAATGTAAAGTATAACTTTTGGCTCTGTCTTGCACTTTCATGTAGCCATACTGTTTTCACATTCCCTTTCATCCAATAAACTGAATTTAGACGCATTAGTCAAAGGTTTTCTACTTAAAATAGCCCTCTTGATTTATCAAAAAAAGATTCTTTTTCATTTTACTTTGTAGCTCAGCTGTATTTCTGAGGTCTTGGTTACCCTTCAAAGCAAAGTGCTATATCTTATCCCCTTCCCCATACACTTGCTGGTTCAAAAACATTTACTTTGGCATGCTCTAAATCCTGATGGAGTATTTCAAACCCAAGTTACTTTACAACTTTGGACCCTGTATATAACAATTTCTGGTACAAAATTACATCATCTTCGTGTTTTTCTCCTGCTACTTGCAAACAAATTCTGGCTTTGCAATACTGATATAAATGTCAAGCAAGATCTTTGCCTGCATTTAATGCCTTAGATAAGTTCTATTACTATAAAGTTTTGGGGCTTGTTCTTGCAGGTATACTTTGGGTTAAAATGCAGTTTCAGCTAGACAACTGAATACTTTCCCCCTGCATACACCTGCTGGTTCATCCAGTTCTACCACAGATCATTATATTTGCTGTTAGTATATTTCAGCCTCAGCTCACACTGTTGCACTGTCCTCTCTTTGGAATAGTGACGAATTTCGTACTAGAACTGGCAGCTTTACTGTGCATATTCTGTCTTCCCCTCTCCTGCTAGTACCTGCTGCTATGTAGCTGTGCCACAGGTTACTCTGACTGCTGCTTTTATGTGTCAGCCTCATCTCATTTTACAGCTGTGGAGCCTAGATATTACACTTTCTGGTATAACACTATAGCTTTTTGCTGCTTTTCTCTCACTAACAGGAACATGCGGAAATTCTGATTTTATAAAACCTCTGGATGAACATCAGTCTATCCCTATTATACCCCTGGTTGATCATCAGTCTCGGCTCCTTTTTTACTTTCCTCCACCCCTGTCTGTATAGATTCTGTCCTCATCACCACTTCTTCTTCACCTGGCTATCCTATCCTCTCTACCATGTAACATAATCTTGTATAACTTCCTTCCCATTTATACTAATTTGCCCTAATCACCCCTCCCATATAATTACAATTAAACTAAACACGACTTCTTATTACTACTGTGAATTGCCAAAAGGACACTCTCTAGAACTGTATATAGGGATTTACTTTTCTTTTTCTTATTGTTCTCTTTGTAACATATTTTTGTTATATCTCTGTGCTTTTTAATATTGTTTATTTTTGAAATGTATAATTTTCAATTGTTCTTAATGTAATGTCTTTGAATTTTTTTTCTCTGTTAAATGAAACTTCTCTCCTTGGGCTTTCACTGAAAATGGGCTCTTGTGCCCAGCCAGAGTTTCCTAGTACACAAGTGTCAATAAATAAACTATTTTAGGTGTATCAGAAATTTACAAACTACTTTAAGTCCACAGTTATTTTGCTTTTGTTAAGCTTCTATTGCCATAATGTTATATAGTCTGCTTTTCAGAAACACTGTTGGTTAAATTTATACCTTTGGCTAGATGGGTAGCCATCTTATTTTGGGTCTTATGGTATACACTAATAACAATGCTGCTTCTGATTATCTTTTTACTATGGGATAATATTTATATCTAATTTTATTTTATTTCCTCATTCTACTGTATGTTTATGTTTTGGGTATGTATCAGTGGCGGCTCGTAGCATTGGACTGCTGGACTGCAGCCCCCACAGAAAAAAAAGAAAAAAGTACCTTTTTGTGTAGTCAATTGTATTATTATTTTTCTTTTACTGTGTCTCTCAGGCAAGCCTTGGTTCAGTTGCTGTCTCCGCGACTTGTCTTTAAAGTTCCTTCCTGCCTCGGCAAGTATGCGCATGTGCACTTTAACCGCCTCGGGTTGCGGTGGTTTTAAATAAAGACTTTTTTTTGTTTTTGCTGCAGCCCGGTGAGGAAATTAAGGCATCAGTGTGATGCCCAGCAGCCTATGCGGTTCTAAACTGCATAGAACTGAAAGGGGTTCGGACTGCGACTTCCGCAGGCAGTGCAGGCACGTACATGACGTGCTTGGCCTAAATGCTGCTGATTGGTTGTCTGTCTCTTCCCGGGCTTTATGTGCTGGGAAAAGAGTGAGAATCAAACAGTTTCAGTTGTGGACTGATTCGTGAGTCATGACTGAGTGAGTCAATCGCAAGGGAAGGATTTACCTAGGCTATTCGCCTTTATTTGCCATCGGATTTCTATTTTTTTTTTTATTTTTTGGGCGGCCTATATTTTGTCAGCTGTGCTGAAGAAGAACAAGAACTGAAGAAAGAAGTAGCAGAGTAGAAGAAGAAGAAGAACAGAGTAGAGTAAGAGTAGAGTAGAGTGCAGAGAGTTTTCTTCTTGGTGGTATGCATATTATTTTTTATTGTCCCAGCCAACTGCATCTTTTATTTTTAATTGTCATTGTTTATATCTGAACATAAAACGTGTTCATGACACATAGATTAATTTAATTTAATCCTGACATGAACATTACTGTAGACTCTTCAGTGTTTTTTTTTTTTAACTTGATTGTGACCTTTCCATACTTCATTGTTTTCCATTTTTTTTGTTCTGTTATCTAATTTAACCTGATGACAATTATTTTAGTTTAAGAAACTTGTCACTTGACTTTGCATCAGAAAAGATTATTGCCATAGCAGCAGTTCTGAATGGGCTAGAGGATCACTGATTGGATTCATCTGCTAGATAGCATTTATATTCTAATGTGCTTGAAGAGAACGACAGTTGACAGGAACCTAAACAACAGTGCCATAAATAGTTACAGAATAAAGCACACTTCTTGATTAAACAGGCTTTTACAGAATATCCAGATTTCTGCCTCATATTTTGTGGTCAGTAGTTGACAAAATTAGATGTTTTCCAAAAATTGTTAAGGATTGAAGTCACTAAATTATGGCAAACATTTCAGTTTCAGACTTTATATTTTTCCGAAAATGCATGTTAATGTCCAACTTTTCAAGTCTATAACTGCAATATTTAACTCTGTCTCTTGCTTTGGCCTATGGCCCCCATTATTTTTGGTTTTGTCCAAAATTCTTGTGTTAAGAGGTTGAGAGGTATGGAATAAAGTTTCAAGAAAACAACCTAAAATTAATATGACATGTGTATCCTGAATCAATAATGCAATTAAACTTTTAGTCCATCTAGCCTCTCAAAATAGTAAATTTAGATCTTGAATTTTGGAATTATCTAAACAGAATATTTATTTATCCTGTATTTATTAGATTAGTTCTATAGGCAATTTATTCCTCAGGGGCATCAGACACTTTATTTTTTGATGAAACCATGAAATATAAAGGTTTTTGCTAGCAGCAACCTCTTCATTAGTTATAGATTTATTTAATGTGGGATTATTTACATGACGTTTTTACTTCTTCAGAGATTGTGCATATTTACTGATAATGGTGGACTATAGAATTGTGCATATTTACTGATAATGGTGGACTGTAGAAGTTTGAGTAGACTTTTATGATGGAAATGTTCTGAATTGGGCAGGTTTGTCATTATTGGTGCATGCATTTTGTTTCATTGCTTACTGGAAAAATGTTCAAAACAATAGGAAGGTGTAACAAAGAGCACATGTATGTTTCATATGCAAGGGGCCTATGATTTGAAAACAGCCCAGAATTAATCTTTATCTGCCACTGGTAAAATGTATTTTCTTTGAATGTGGGTTTCAATGCTGTTTCAATGAATGTGAGTTTCAAGGGCAGAGAAGTTTTAATGCTAAGTTTGTTTAGCAGATGTCTTAGTGTTTGTGCTGTAAAATGCAAAATAAAACTTTCAAATGAAGTCCAAATCATCATAGAAGTAAATCAGTATGCACATTAGTGCTTATGGTAAATGGAGTGAAATAGCCAAGTAATGGATCATTGGAATGGCTGCAGGAGGAGACTCCATTCGACCATGATTTTGTGAGGGGGAAGGGTGGCAAACTTAGACAGCCCCAGCTGAACTATACCTCTCAACTGTCCAGATTTTCAAAGAATGAATAGATTTTTGCTTCTTATTTTTAGTTTGTTCCTCATAAAATTTGTGGTTTTCTGGCAAATCATTTAGGAATTAAGTCACTAAATAATGACACACTGAGTTTCAGACTTCATAACCAATGCATGCTAAAGTAAGACTTGTTCTATCAACTGTCTCAGTTTATACAAGAGCAATTTTTAGTACTGTATATATGTTTCCCCAATATATTTGGCCTTGTCCAGATTTATCGCATTAACAGGTTTTTAGGTACATGCAAATAAATTGCTTTATAGAATTAGGCATAGCCAAACCTCTCAACCGTCCCTGATTTTGGCTCAAAATGTTGCTCTTCCCCTAATAACCCCTTCGCAAAATAGCAATTTTGGAAGAAAACATGGAGTTTACAATTAAGAAATAACTGTAATCATAGTTATAGATTACTTTTATTTCAGAAATGCATGTAGATTCTTTTATTTTGTCAGCTGCTCAAGTTAGCAGTACTAATATTAAAGTGTTCCTTCTTTGGCAGGTTCCCAGCTGTATTGTGTGGCTATTTTATATTTTTACATCACATTTTTGGTCCATTTTTCATAAAATTGTGTTTTTTTGGCAAGTTAGTGACAAATCATTAAAGACTGAAGTTAGAAAATAATGACAGACATTTGAGTTTCACATTTCATACTATTCAGAAAATTCATACTAATGCAAGACCTATTCTATTATCTTTCTAAGTTTATAAGAGCAATATTTTAAAAATTGTCCTTGTTTTTGGGCCTTTGTCCCACTTCTTTGTATGGCTTTGTCCAGATTTCTTGCTCTGAGGTTGAGAGGTATGACAAATGTGTCAGGGTCATCACAGTCAGCCAGAGACATTTCAAATTGTGACATACTTGTTGCACCCCACTCCCCCATGTAATGACTCTGGATGTGTCGAAGCAAGGCAAGGAGTAGTTATGCAGTGTAAATGTGCAGGGTATCCCCCCATCCAAGGTAGACACAAGTACTAGAGTGGCTTTTCATCTGTCCTTGATTTTTGCAGAATGGTCTGGTTTCTGTCATATTTTTTGTACTGTTGATTTATGCTTATTAATCAAAGTGCCTGTTGCTCTGTGTAGCAATACTTAAATGACCATCAGGTAAGCTTGGCTGAGATTGTAAGATGCAAGTAAGCTTTAATAAGCATACTGTTAAAGAATTGCCAACATTGAAAGCCTTTCTGTTGTTGCTATGTAGAGAATACTTAACTAGGTCATGTATAAGCCTTGGGTATTGAAATGCATATGACAGTATTTGTAATAAAGGACAGGATTACATTATTTTAAGAAGCTCATTACACTTGGAGACTTCCAGTCATCTCTGCAGGCTTTACCCATAAACTAAACAGAATGCCAATTGTGTGGTCCATAACCTGTACAGTAATCCTTTTAAACAATGTATCTTGAGCTTATTTCTTGTTTGCTTTTCATTTTTTACTTTGATCATGTTTTCCCCATGAAACAAGTAGATAGTTGTCAGGCAGCAGGTCTTTTTTGGATAAGGAACATTTTTACAAGTGGGGGCATCAGAGATTTCTACTTTCAGCATGTTACTTGGTACTTTAATAAAGCAGAATATAAATTATAATTAGAACGGCAGTGCAAGAAGTGGTTTGAGTTGAGTGCTGCTTGTTTTTCTTATACTTGATTTTGACTGGCATTCCATTAATGTATTTAAAAAGTAATTTATTTTTTCATGCCTCACAACCTTTTTGTTTCCATCTAGATATTAAGTAAGCTGTCATGCAGCCAATGCATTGAAATATTTTTATTCTTCTACACTTCATTTTGTCTTGATTGGACTCTCCTAATGATGGTTTGGCACCCACGGCAGTGTATTTAGTTAGTTTTTGTGGTTTTGAGCATAGCTCCTCCCCTTTCTAGTTGGCCGCACCCCTTCCCATTGACCCCACCCATTCAGCTGTCTCCTGCAGCCCCCTTTGATTTGAAGTCACCAGCCACCACTGGTATGTATGCAGATATTATTTATACATGTTTTAATGTCCCATTTTGTTTTTTCCCACTGTATGACCTTGGAGGGTAACTGCACCATATCTATCTCTATCTGTGTGTGTGTGTGAATAATATATATATATATATATATATATATATATATATATATATATATATAAAATGTGTGTGTGTGTGTGTGTGTGTGCACACACGCAAGTCAGCTTTTAGTACTGAAAAAAAGTCAGTACAGCTGATTGCATGTACCAGGTGTTTTTCAGTGCAACATTGTGGTACAGTGGGGACTGGAGAATTTACCCTTTCCCCACTGTACTGTAATCTGAGAGTTGGTATATATAATTAGCAGGGTAGGGGGCCTTACACTGCTGCAAAAAACATGTTTAAACCTTTTTTGTTTGTTGATTGAACAGTGACAACATCGAAGCCGTGGAACATCGAATTCTTTCCCAGGGAAAGAATTTTGTGGGCCGTTTCCACGGCTTTGCTATTTCCTTCACTTTGGTGCGATCTCGGAGTTGGTATATTTGAGTATATGTAAGTAGGAGGGGTGGGGGGCACTGCCATAAGAAACAGTTTTAAGTGTTTGTGTGTTTTGTGCTGGAACATTGATTTTTTTTTCCCAGGGAAAAAAATTGCTGTTCTCAGTCGTCGATGTTGTCAGTATTCGAGGTTTTGGGTTCGATGTTATAACATTCAAAGTTTTGAGACTTCGATGTTATAATATAGGCCCTATATATATATATATATATATATATATATATATATGTGTGTGTGTGTGTGTGTGTGTGTGTGTGTGTATATATATATATATATATATATATATATATATATATATATATATACATATATACACACACACACACATATATATTTATTCATGTACTGTATATGTCTGTGTGTGTGTGTGTGTGTGTGTGTGTGTGTGTGTGTGTGTGTGTGTGTGTGTGTTTTGTTTTGTTTCAAAGTCCAAAGGTTTATTTAGTTAACTTGGTTGTTTCTTTTCTTAACATGAAAATTGTTTCCCAGGTACTATAGGAGCCAGTTTTATTAAAGACAGACCAGTCTTTATTTTACTCCCTCATGCTGTTCTAAATCTGCACTGCGAAAAAGAGGCAAGACAGCCTGTATGTTTTCCTTGTTTTATTCCCACCCCCCCAGTGGATATGATCGGGTGCCCCTTACTGCACCCAGTTAGCTTATTCTTTCCTCCTCAATGGGAGAGAGCTACACTCATTCATGACTCTATCATGGTGAGAGCCATGTGACCCATTTATTCCCTACTTGACGTGAGAGCCTAATGAGCCCCTTTTTTTCCTCTAGAAGGCAAGAATTAATTGTTAGGTCATCCTATCTTCATGTGGGCTACCTCTCTCGTTTCAGTAACTAACACCTTCTCACTGTTGTGTGTGGCTTCTACAAATGCTCCTTTCCCAGAAGGTCCCTTGTGTGCCATCTTACACATATGCAAACATCCTGGCTTATGTGCCACACTAACTTATATGCTGCTTGCATTCTCTCAAGTCTTCCGGTATAGTCAGCATTGCAGCAGGTCAGATAGCCTGTTTCCCTCTAGGAGAGACGTCATTCTGCAGAGAAGAAGAGGGTTATGGGGCAGTGGTCAATAAAACTATTCCATGCATTTCAAGGTAGTCTGAGATAGGCAACTGCTTAGTAAGCACCCAGTCTAAAGATTTAATGTTCTTAAAAGTAAAACTTGATTTTCATGTCATGAAATCTGGGAATTATACTTTTGTTTTTATGTGTCATTTCCTGCTAACTGCCATTATTTCATTTGTCTATGCATCTGTAGATGTTCAAAAATTAAAACAAATTCTAGGTACACAGCAACCGGTAAATCATGATGTATGTATATTTAAACATTGCTACAGAGTTGTTGTTGTTATTTGTCTTTCGGCTTTTTCCCGGTAAGGGGTTGCCACAGTGGAACTCCAGTCCGCTAATGATTGGCATTAGCTTTTTACGAAACGCCGAGGTGCCAGCTCGACGCCCAGCTTTCAACGAAGGCACGCCCAGTTACGCACGCATGTCTTTCGAATGCTACCTAACCATGGGGAGGACATGCAGACTCCACACAGAAGGCACTCCCAAGCCACGCTGAGAATCGAACGGGAGAACCTCTTGTTGTGAGGTAACAATGCTACCGCTGTACCACCGCAGCAATAAACATTGCTACAGAGTACAGTGTAAAATGTCACAGCTACAGTCAGAACCCCCATCCTGGCCCCAGCTGTCCTTAGAGAAGTATAGTTTAAGTATTTCTGAATAGCACTTAGAAATAAAGAGTGCTATGCTGTTAAGCTATGTGCTCTGCCTGATAAAATGCAAAGCATAATGTCATACCTCCAGCCAGGGAAGTACTACAATTCCAAATGATTCTTTCTGGAATTATATTAAAATGGAAAAGCACACACATAAATACGCACACACTGACAGATGCATACACTCAAAACCACACACAGAGTCACACATGGACACACACATTCAGATTTGCAGTCAGGTACACACATTCATGAACTCCTTAGTTATTGTTAAGGAAGAAAATATGAAGCATTCCACTATAAATAAACAAACAAAAAAAAGGGACTACTTATTTTTTTCCAAAAAACACTAAGAAACAAAGCATCATTTTTAAAATTACAAAACTATACAATAAAAAATCAACAGAAAACAAACTCAAAGGCTGTCTACTAAGTGCACTAATTTTCCAGGGTGGACATCATAGGGAAATTATGGATTTTCCAGAGCTGGGGAAGCCTGAAGATCATAGGTTCATAGATGTATATTAGGCAAATGATTACTAGGGCCCTTATAAGCCTCCTGTGCTTTATTTCCCTATAATGACCACCCTTTTAGATATTATTGTTTACTTACAGTATCCCACTTTGCCTTCTGCTTCTCCTTCTCAAATCTGTGGTATTCCCTTCTGTCATATATTTCAGTTACAACTTTCCAAAGAATGAGCAGAAGAAGTCCTATTAAGGCTACACCGGCAATGGTTCCACCGACAATAGCAACAATGTTTGGTGGCTGTGGGCATTCTGAAACACAAAACACAAAGGAGTTACACAGTTCTTTCTAACCACTTTGCTATTTTTTATTTTAGTTGTACATTTCCAGCCTACATTACATCTCCTTTTTTAATCAGTGGACATACAGACAGAATTGCCAAAAGGTAAATAAATTGCTAATGAAAACTGGCACTAGTACTTACCGATCCCTGGATCTGACTAGTGCTCTATATTCATACTTACAGTATATACCCTCCAGTTTCGATCTGTGCTATGATTGCTTTTAGCAAGCAGTACACATAGTTTTCTACTACTACCATGTTTGAAGTGGTTTATTATTGACAGCTAAACTTTTAACTGGTAGAGCATTTAAAGGATATATATATCACCCCATTTTTGAATCTCAATTATGTGACTTATAATTCAGACATTTAAGTAAAAAAAAAAAAAAAAAAAAAAACTAAAAATAAATTTCACATGCAACAGCTCTCCAACAAATTGTTTACAGATGTATGCAGTGGCCGCCTTTGAAAAGAAATATAATGCCCTCAACATTTTTTTATTGTCTTACATAGATCACTATGGCACCAGGATGGAAATTACTAGCAACTGATATACAGATCTGTATAAAAGGACTAAAAAGAAAATCTTCCAAAGATCTCAAACTGGAAATGAGTTAATAGGGAAAAGAACAAGAGACAGCTGCATCAGTAAGATTAATATACCTTTCTTTTAGAAATTCTATCCCTGTACATTAAATGGGAGAAAGGACTGTACCCTCTAAGTCTTGTGGTTCTGCTCCTTACATGTATGTGTTGAGGGGTGACTGTTTCTCAGTTCATTCCTCTGCACCCTGCACTGGGGTTGAAAGTAGAACTGACTTCCATACTTCAAAATCCTGCACCCCACACAATTGAGAGGTGGAGCTTAGGCTGTGGCTTCTTCACCTCATGTCTTTGTAGCTTACATGGCTGGGAAAGGGGGATGGAATATTTGGCATCACAGGACCCAGAAGCAGGTACACAAAGGCTTTCAAAATAAGCAGTAGTTAAAATCACAGTCTCTTCCAAGCGCCTTTCACTTGACCCGCTTGGCTTTTCAAAGGCCTTATTTTTTTTGTTTTTGTGCCCTGCCTGTGGTTCTAAGTGGCTAGGTGGGGTTTGTTTGGTTTTTTTTTTGCGTTTTGGTTTTTCTCAGGATGGAATATTTCTTACCCCCATTACTTAAACCAGTCACATATTTGGTTCAGCAAATCCAAGGTACCACATTTGTTGCTTCAGTATTTTCCATTTTACCCCTCACACTTATGTTAATAATGACAGCCTTGCACTAAAGTCCTTTTGAAGAGGAACTTGTACAGTATATAAATAAATGGGTCTACTTTTACTCACTGAATTTACACTTCTTTGAATCATAGTTGGCCGACTCCACTTTAGTGAAAGAGCCTTCTACTGAAAACACAGACTACAAACTTCTTCCCCTGGGAAACAAACCACTTGACCACCATGGGGAAAAAAAACCTCAACAGAAGGAAACTAAACTCACCCAAGTGGGGGGCTTCACCGCATCACACCCCCCTAACTAAACATACTATAACTCCAAGATAAACTACACTGGGGAAAAGGGCAAACTTCATCCTCATGGCCAAGTGGTTCATTTCCCAGGGAAAGAAGTTTGGTAGTCCGTGCTTTTGGTGGAATGCTCTTTCACTGAAGTGGAGTCAGCCAACTATGATTCAGAGAAGTGTAAATTCAATGAGTAAAAGTAGACCCAAATAAACATGTTATTGATATTAAACACTGGCTCGTTTATCCTCATTATGGTTTGAGTCATAGCTTAGTGATTTTATTCAGTATAGTAAACTGAAATTTAAATCATATTTTTGACCAAGATGTCATTGAAATTGTTACATTAGGCCAAATAAATAGCATGCCTTTTCTGAACTCAAGAGTTTAGTTTACCAAAAAAATTGTCATCCAGTTTATGTCATTCTTGAATGTGAAGGCACCTATGTTTTTACTTGACTGACCTTAGAGCACCCTATGCTTAGTGTCTGGACAAATGATCATATCATTACAATTGCACTGTGTATTTAATTATATTATGTGCATGAAGCATATACTTTTCATAAAATAATACTCTTAGTGATGTGTATTTAGGTATATGTAGTCCCTTACCATGAATATATTATGAATATTATATTATTGGAGAAACAGAAAATAATGAGATGCAGATTATAATGGTATACTGCAATATGGACTGAGGCATGTTAATAAGCTTTCTTGTCTGAATATTTTATTGCACTACAGGACAGCAGACTGTGCCCCATTAATAACAGAATACAAGATTTGTTTCTGCTTTACTGATTGCAACATTGCAGGGCTTATTTTGATACCTGGCTCTCAACTGGAAGTGTGATGCAGGATTCTGTAGGTCCTGATACTTTGAAAATTAAAAAGCACTTCTCACAAAAGACAGTGAATTCTGAAAGTTGCTATTACACTTTTAAAGCATTTTTCAGGGGGCTTCATACTCCCAGTACATCAACACAGGGGTTCCACATATTTTCTTATATATACTAACACTGAGATGGCTATACCTCTGAGCTGTAGGAATAATTTCTGGATTAGTATACTTTATTTAGACTTAATTTTACTGTTCTGAGCACTGCATTTACTTGGTCTTTCAGCAGGCATTCTTGTTACATGTGCATTTTACTTAAACTGTGGAGCTGTTTATTGATTCTCAGAGGAAGGTGTCGTATGTTGTGCTTGGCACACTGCTGAAGCAGACAGACATGGTGCTCAGCCATTCAGCATGCCATTGTCCAGCCTACATTATTACACTATCCAAGATTTAAATGATTGATATTCCTTCTACAAATAGCCCTGCAGAAAGCCTATGGAACAGCAGCGTCTGTGCACTTTTTATTTTGGTGAGCAGAGGCCGTTCTGAAATCTTGTCCTGAGTTCATTTGATCAGTACTGTGCAGTCATCTATTACCAAAAATACTAAAACAAATTCACAAACTTTTAAGACAAAAAGTGATAAAGGTAACCCCCCCCAAAAAACTTTCTTTGTTTTATCAGATGATAGTCATGTACTGGGGCAGCACAGGTGCACAGTAAGAAGCATTGTCACCTCACAGCAAGATTACTTCTTGGCTGGTGTGCCTTCTGTGGACTCTGCCTGTACTTAATTTATTTGTTTGGATTTTCTGCTGGTAATCCGGTTTCTCCTCACATCACAAAGACATGTGGTAGGTGGAAAGATTACTCTAAATTGTTTGTTTTTAGGTGTGTGCATAGTGTGCGTGAAATATGGAAGGAAGGTCTGGCAATCTACTTCCATTCCTTACTTACCTATAAATGCTGGGATTGTGGCAGCTCTTCATGGCATCACTGTAGGAATTTGATGCGACTCAACAGCGATGGACGGATGGATGGATAGATGAAGTCATGTACTTCAGTTTGGCAGTTAGCACAGAGTATTTAGGCAATCAGCTGTCAATAATCTACTTCCAGTAATACAGTGTCTGATTCCCCTCAGCATTCATTTGCCTACTGCGTAACTTTAAGCAGTCAACCAAGCAATCTTCTGGGTTAATTGGGCTAGGCTCTTCACTGACCTCCTAGACTGGCTAGCTAATAATTACATCTCACAATTAACCTATTGATCTAGCCTTAGTATATCTCCATATGTTACAGTGTCATTACTTGCACATTTTACTGTATAATATGGATTGTGCATTGGTCCTGGATGGGGCATCAGTACTAACATCAAAGTGGATGCCCATGTAGATAAGTGTTGATCAGCAACTGACTCTGTTTCTTGTATGTTCTGGGATTAAAACTTCCAGTTGTACGAGCAAAGTGTTGTACATCCACCTTTAACACTAAAACAGTAATGTGTAAGAAACAGTGGAAAAGTTTACCAATCTTAAATGAGAGAAAATCCAGTAGTTAATATTTAAGGAGACTACAAAACAAATTAATTATCTATACTTCTAAGCCTAGCCAAGTTTTCCCAAAAGAATAATAATGCCCTGTATCTGAATAGGACTTTGAGAGACAGACATTTATAAGCTACTCCTTTCCATAAGGGACATGGGTGCCCATCCCAGTGTAAATTACCTAATCCCCATCCACTGGTCTAGGTTGTCCTTAAAATGGGTAGTAGATTAACTCAGCTTCATGTGGATGGGAAGCCTGTTCCATAGGAGGGGCAGTTTCTAGGTCACATATCTGTCTGTCCAGCATTATCTGTTTAACTCACTGACAAAATTCAGGTCCCTAGATCTTGTACTTTTGGTACTCTTTGATTTACGAATATGTAGGAAATTCATAAGTGTGGGGTTTGCAGATGCCTTGTAAGTCAGGCATAGATCATGCCTCAGCAATCTATAGGAGACTGAGTAGAGGGAAAGAGCTTTAAGGCACTCACTCTGCATAAGGCAGATTTGTTATGCCTTGTATTCATTTTGTAAGGAACCTCTGAGGTCACTTTTGTTGTTGCACATGCCTGGTCAGGTACATACCAAAAGGAAATTTGTACTCTATGATTTGATTGATAAGGACTGAGCACAGTGGGATAATGACCTTTTTGGACCTAGATGCCATGTGCTTACTTATAAGTTTTACAATGTAAAAGGATTTCCTCTCCACTGTGACCATGTGTTGGTTGAATGCTAAATGCTGTTTAGTAGAATGTGCTACAAGACTTGTTTCTGGTATTTATAGGTTCATAGATTAGTACTAAGCTAACTGCTTGCTTTCCATTTAAGCCCCTAGCCAATTATTGTGAGTGAGACTCTCAAACCCTGCCTTGCTTGCAAGGCAAGCACCTTTAGTAACCACCACCAGGCTCCTTTATGGACATGCTATTCAAATTTCTTTTAAGGATCCGCAGCTTCACTATAAATTTCTGTTAATGCTATCATGTCTCGTCAATTAACTATAGTACCACTCACCTAAAAGGTAGAGAAAGGTACAGGTAAAAAGACAAAGCATGGACATACTCTTTAAATTCTCTGATGCTCTGAACTCCTTCTTTCACTTACCTTGTCTAAATTTTTCCCTCACTTGGCACTGTCAATGTACATCACAGTTATTCTTCTCCTCTTCCTCCTCCCTTAGTCAGGTACTGATGCCCTTCTACTCCATCACATGGTACCACTCTATTTATCCATGTTTACTACTCTAGCACACCACTACAACCTACTTAGCATATTTGTCAAACTTAAACTTTGATTTAATGTTTCACATCTATGCCTGTATCTGTCACTTCACTGGTTACATAGATTGATCCTTGACTTTTTTAGCGCCTTCATACCTGCTACATGCTAACTTCATGTAAATAACACATTATCACTTTCTGAATGTTACTGCTTGGACATTATAAAGTAAATCACTGCTTCACATTCAAAGTATATATAGTTACGGTGTCTGTTATAATGAAGTATTTGATTGTTTACATCTGTATCACAGTTTGTAGCTCTTTTTACAGAATGTAATTGTCTGCTTTCCTATTTTAATATTAAATTGTGTACAATGTACAGATAACATTCTGTGGTAAAAACAATATCTCCTGTCCTTATATATGTATATCCCGGAATAAAACACATATTTGCCTACTCAGTTTTATTTTCTTGTTTCTAATACCTGGACCATCTCCCTATAATGTATGTGTTAACTGTTAAAAGTGATCTTTATCACAAAATAGTTCAATCTATTTTATAATTTAGTCCTGTTTTACACAATGTAGGTCTGGAAATTTCAGGTTGTATGTAAAGAAACTGTGAAGTGTGTTGCAATTTTTTTTTTTTGCTGTTTGTCCCTGGGGTTTTCTCTGTGGGCCTCCCTTGTAAATGGGCATCTGCTCAGCACAACTATCCTGTTCAACAGAATATTCCTGAAGTACTGTTAGGCACACTATCCTGCTCCGGCAGCTACCCCCCCCCCCCACAAAATGTGCTGTGTGGACGTTGAAAAAAGATTTAGAAATTTACATCTCCTGTTTATCAAAGCAGAACCAAAGCTACTTTGTCTGGTGCCCAGCACACTTCTCTGACCTGGTGTCTCCTCAAGTTGAGAAGAAAAAGAAATAAAAAATAATAAAAAAAAAACTTTCAGAGTTGAGAAAAATGGGGACTACACCCAAGTAAATCAGTTACTCTCAGAGCAAGTCTTTTATAATCTAATTCCTGAAGTAAGCCTGTTTATAGATGGGCTTTACATTGAAGTAAACCACTTAAACTGAAAACAAGTCTTTCTGTATCAGGATAGGTTTACAACTGTATTTCACTTACATTAAGTCATTTGAAATTTGCCTGTGTAAGTTTTATGAATGAATATGCTTATGCAAGCACTACATGAATGAATATTAAGGTGTGTGTTTTTATGAAGAAGGTAAAGAAAAGGGGTCTGACTGTTTCAGAATGAAATGTGTGAAGGCTGCCAGCCCAGCTAGCTAGAATTTTGTAAATAATCCTATGTAATTTGTAAATATTAATATGATCCATAGGCTTGTCTTACAAATGTAAGTAAACTGTATGCTACATACTAAGCTTCAAGAATGTAACCACAGTGTACCCTACTGGGAAAGAACAGAAATGGATGTAAACTATATGCCTGTGCATATGTATGTTTTAATAGGTATACATGGATTTGGTCATACGGCCAAATGTCGAGCACAACGTGTTCGACTGCAGAACGCCAGTTCCACATAATTGCAAGTGCAATTATGTCAAAAAGCCAAACATCCCCCTTTTTGACCCATGGTAGCGCTTGTTTAGGTGGTAGAGCGGTTGGAAATGTTGAATTACAAATTTTATACGACATTCTGACCATTCGACACCTAAATCTTCGACATATAAGTTCGAAGAAAACCCTGTTCGATTATTGGTTGTATGACCAAGTGCATGTAAACCGTTTTAATAGTAGTAGCTGGAACATACAGAGTTAACATGCAAACCCTCAAGAAAGTAAGCTGAAATTGTTTACAATTGTGTTATCTCTCAGTTTCAGCAAGAAGACAGAATGTCTACAGCTAGAGTTTCTTTCTATTGTCTTAAGACAGAAATAATTACTAGGTTTAACATATAAAAGTGTTAATTGTTTTACGACTTCCAGTTCTAGTTAAACATCTGAGAGATAAGTATTTTTCACAGAGAAATGTTAAATTCTGTTGGTATCTGTTTAGTCTGGGAATGAGGCAGGTGTAAAATAGTGATGTCATCTAGCTAACCCAGCAGTAATGTGTATTATTAATTTAAAAACTATATCAGAGAGAAAGTCTTTGCATTTTGTAATTTGTCTTGGATCTGAACACATCTATCTTTAGCACTTCTCATTTGTATTTGCCTTGCTCTGTAAGTAAGACTTAGATCATAATATCTATCTTAGAAATCGATAGAAATATAGTTAGATCAGTCTAGATGTTTTCTGTATTTATGTGAGACTGTCCTGCAATGTTGTTTTAAAATAGTTCCTGTCATTCTGAACTCTGTTATCACTGTGTTGAGTTATTGAGAATTGTCTTGTTCTTTTGTTTATTATTAAATATATTTAAACCTTTTTAATTGTGGCTGGTTTGTTTAGAGATATTTATGCTAGTAGAGTACTTGCATATGTATTTGGTGACACTGTACAGGCCACTCTTAAATAGCCTTGCTGTTGGTCACACTTACCATATGGATAATAGTAACATTACACCATAGAATTGGTCAACCTTTGGGAAGGGCCTTAAGTAGCAGATAAAAGGTGGATGGTGGCAGTGATTTCTACCTTATAGTCTGGGCAGATGGGGGTATAGCTAGTGAACCTGTGCCAGCCTTTCTTAGGAGTGTCTGTGTGTTTGTATATAAATCAAATCTCAAAGTGTGTGTCTGTGTCAGCTACTTAGGAAGGGACATGAAGCACTGGTTGGACAGAGAGGGTGCTGGAAGTTTTGACTTGACCACTCGGCTGAGATTTTAACCTTATAGCTGTGCCAGTGGAGAGTCTTATTGGGGATCTGGAGAGAGAGGGAGAAACCAGCCCCAGACTGACTGTGATCCCTGTATGCTCTTAAGGGAAATTGTACTTTACTATGTGTGTACTTGTCATCCTCCCAATGTGTACGTCCCTCAGTGGTGTTAGTGGTGAAGATTGAGGCTCCTTGATTACTGGGCCAGTGCAGGGGTGTCACAAAATGTACCAGCATATGTATGCAGGTGCTGTATGAATGAATGGCTGTAAATTATTTGAATAAACATTTTATACCAGGTATCTTTTTCTAGTGGAGCTAACCCAGTACTTGCAGCCAGCATTTTTCTTTTTGGCTTCAGTGCCTCACAGTAATATATTATGGTTTTGCAGGCTTTGCCATTTAATTACTGGACTAAATGTGAAATAGAAGTTTTTCAAGGAAAGAAAAAAGTAAAACTTATAATTCAGTGTATACTGTATGTTCGGTCAGTGCAGTGAACAGTGATATCTGAAGATGTGAAAGGAAGCATGAGGGACTTCACATTAAGAATCTTTGGTACATAAGCATAAAAATGGAAAAGGTGCAAAATCTAAGATTAATAAAGCAAACAGCAGGCATGTAGTAGTGAAAGTAGAGAAATGACTGCTTTATGCTGTAGTATCTCATTTACCCTGCAGCTCACTATATAAGAAAATGTGGTTCTTATTTACAAATCACTAAGATCCCCACCAATATATATTTAATCCTACAAAGCATTGTAAAGTTCCTTGTAGAATTAACCTCTACTGGCCATATGAATGAAGAATTCTTCCTTACAAAACTGAATCCTAATAAACAGTAACTTCCTAATCTAAGACTATCTATCTCTCAAATTGTATCCTAACAATTAAACAACCAACTCTAGAACTTATTCCTAGTAAACACCTGCTCTTTTGATGCTCTCCCTACTACTACTGTATGACTGCCTACATATGACCTATTGTGTAGACTAAAAATCTCGCAATCATTTTTATGTGACCTATGCACCATGTGATATTTAACTGTGTATGACTATTTGCTGCATAGAATCACACTGACAACTTGTAACTTTGACATTAACCTCTATTGATGCTTATTACATCTGTACCAAATGATTTAACCAACTTGTAAATTAACTAACTTAGAGCTTTTCTCCCCGGGCCTCCGCTGAAAATGGACCTGCATCCAGTCGGACTCTCCCGGTTATCAAATGTAAAATAAATAAAAAAATAAAAATAAAATAAAAATTATAATCCCTTTACAGCAGATTTTATAGGCTGCTAAAATCTAAATTCAAATATATGCTCCACTTAATCAAACTAAAGCTGCTTTCATTGTTTGCTCAGTTACACACTCATTTTTTAACTGTTTTATGTCATATTTTGATAGTGTTCATTTACAAAAATTGTGATGTTGCCTCCTGGACTCCATACAGTAGACTCTTTAACGTGTCAAATGACTACATCCCTAATGCCTAAAGGAGATGGCTAGTAATGTGTCTAGAACTTCATGCTATAGTTTAGTAGTCAATTGGTGACCAATTAAATTACTAAACAAACAAAATTTGTTCATTACAGAAAGTAAATAGATTTGAAATGAGAGCATAATACAAGTAATCACTGCTTCATACTTGCTGGGAGCGTCCCCCATATCAGCTAAACAAATGTCACACACATCGATATAGACTTCTCAAATATCCCTACCTTGGAAGAATGTTTCTATTTTCAGGCCTGATTTAGGATGTCCCTATATTTAGAGGCATGTCCCTATTTTCTGGGTTGATTTACTCGTTTATACAATTTTCTGAATCCCCCTCATCACATGTGATTTTTGAAGTTGTCTAGTGCACAGAAACCCATACAACATGGCCAACATACTAGTGGTGGGAATAAGTTAAAGAAAGTGATCCTGAGCAGTACCCCACATTACTGGAAGCAGAAAGAGTTATGTGCTATTTGGTATTCAAATTGTATGCTAACTAGATGCCTAGATTTTTAACTAGATGTTGCTATATTTCAAGTGCCTTTGAGCCCATTGTCAATGTGTACAGGTTTGGAGGTATGCAGTGATAGATAAAATACATTCTGTCCTGACCCTGCATTTGGTTTATTGACAGAATGCACTGGCCTGTTATAGTTAGCTGTTTGATGTAACATGGTTTTAGAATGCATGACAGTTCATCACATTGTGATGAATGCTACTGAGGCAAGGAAAATAAATTCTAGTTCAATGGCCACTTTGTTAGTTTCCGTACAAAGTATTATATGCTACTGACAGCTTAACAGGTAGAGCCAATATGTTTAGGAGACTTGTTATGCTTCTACAAAGCTTAGACTCTGTACTATTTGTAATTGTTCTGTGTTTTAAATTTTAAGAAATTCAATCTCTTATACATGTTGGGACAGAGACTTTTTGTGATTTAATGTCTAAAACTGATGGACTGATAATATTTTTGGAACTGTATAACAGAAATAATGATATTTATCCATGGAATAATAATTTGTTTTCTGGTAGTAACTTAAATGTTAAAAAAATATATTTTGTAGTTTAGAACTGATGAACTGGAAAAAGATTTCATAATAAATGCATACAGGGTCTATGTGAAACTGTTGGCAATATTATGAAAGTTAGAGATAAGAACAACTTGTGGAACAGAGGATGGAGGTTTTGAAATTTGAAAAAAAACATTGTGAAACACTTGGCAAGTGTTATTTTTGTGACTGGTTTTAATGGAACATTAAAATATACTGGTCAGACTAAAACATGTTCTTTTGTGGGGCTCTTCTCATTTAAATGAGTATGACATGAGAAAGGATATGCAGCAAAAAGGTGTGTGCTTAAATGGAAAAATAAAAGGGACACTTTTGGATGGATTGTCAAGAGCAAACATTAAATAATGAAAAAGAAGAGGAAAGGGAAGATAACATCCATGAGGAAGGGCAACAAGAGGCTAGGGGACCGGGTGAAGTATGAAAAGAATAAACTGTAGAAGAAATATGGAGGGGAAAACGAGAGAGAGAGAGAGTGTGCACATAGATGAGAGGTAAGGAGAAGGAAGTGATACTAATAATTTTATAGGTCTAGCCAGTGAAAAATCTGATTCTGAGGATCAAGGATTATTTGTACATAAGCCCAGCAAAAATATTTAATTGGGGAAAGAGTAAAAATAAGAAAATGTGCATTTAAAAATATTTTACCTAAACTTAAAAAGAAGAAAAATCAACAACTTTTAGAGCATTTTCATTAAATGTGGAGTACTGTTAACACTGTAAGATGGGACGGGGATACTGGAATTGTGTGCTAAATGTGACGTGGCTGTTATTCTGTTAGAGGACGTAGAATGCCTGACAAGTGAGGAAAGACTGCAGACAGAAGAATTGTGGGGCAGAAATATAATATGGAACTTAGGAAGTGAATGTTGTTCTGGAGTGGCTGTGTCATGCAAAAAAATGAAAATACTAGATGTACTGTTGGTACGGATGAGAAGGTTAACTGCTGTGAATGTGAGGTGGAGAGAAAATGTTTATAGAACTATAGCATTAGATGCATATATAACTAACAAGGAACGAGACAATCTGTTTCGTCAAATATTACATTATGTGGTGTTTAACATAAAAATTATAATTGCAGGGGACTTTAATTGTTGTTAAGGAGAAAATGTAAAAAGAAAGAAAAAGATGTAAAAGAAACACAGGAAGTGATAAATATGTGGTAAATTAACTGTGTGGAAGAAAAGTCAATGGACTTATAGAAGGGAGCACATAGATCTGAAATTGATTATTTTCTATTATACAATGACCCCCCCATTAATATTCCAAAACGTGCAAGCTGATTGGCCATCGTGCCCGTTGTAAATCACACAATATACAAATGGAAAAAGGTCCGGTCACCCGGACTTTTTTCCGTTGGTATAAAGTGTCCAAAATATATATATTTTTTTAATAAATACAAAAAAAAGAAAAAAACGGAACAACAGAGTCTTTCTTTTCTCCGTTGCTTCTGTTTCAAAGCATTGATGTACTGGGTATGCGTAGGAATGCAAGTCCCATACGCATACGCAGTACATCGACACAAGGAAGCAGTATACTACCACTGGTGGAAGAACAGCAATGTCCTGTTATACAAAGACGTTATTTAAGAAAAGTAAATATTTTTTTCTTAAATAATATCATTGTACGATAGCAATAACCGACTCTGTGGTTGTGGTATTTTGAAATTTACCCATGGTTGGCTTTATTTAATCACTTGGGCTTCACCCTCATGATTAAACCACACCAACCATGGGTAAATCTTCAATATACCACACCATGTCATCGATTATTGCTTAATTGTCAGAAGATCTTGGGGTAGCAGATGGTGATTAGTTGAGAGGAGATTTTCAGACCATTTAGCAATATGGATGGAGATGATGGAAGAAAAGAAGTACATTAAAATAGGAAGGGGAATAAAAAAAATAAATGTAAGATTATGGGATGAATTTGGAGACTGGGAAGTACTTTGATTATGGAAGGCTCATATAACCATGAAGGACCTCTATAAAACTGGTTTGAAAGGAGGACTGAACATAAAAAGAAGCATGAAAAGTATTTTTTTTTCAATGACAGGATTATGTGAGAAAGGAAGAGAAAGTGAAGGGGCAAAAGTACAGAAATAGAGAATTTACAGAATAATGTAATAGATTATTATGATATTGAAAAAGAAATGTATATAAATCGAGAAAAAAAAATACCGTTTAGGCAGAAATATTATTTACAAGGGAGGAGGTATCTTCATATTTGGGTAAAATAGTAGAGGAGGATATCAGATTAATGAGGGAAATGAAAAATGTAAAAGGAGAGGTAAAAAGAACACATGAGTATTGTAGTACAGCATGTGGAAAATTTGTGTAAGAGTAAAAAGAAGGAAAATAAGAGAGAATGGGAAGTAAAAAAAAATCCAGAATGAGTTAAGGAAAACTTTGAAAAAGAAATGCCCAATTGTGATTTGGATGAAATACTTAGGAAAGTAAATGTTGATTCAGTATTAGGCCCAGATGGTATAAGGTATGGAATGCGCAAGAAATTAGTAGATTGGCAAAGAGAGCATTTTGGAAATGTACTGAATGAATGGCTGAAGGAACGGTTTGTTTATGAAGAGTCTATGTAGTGATGTATTAAAATGTATGTGGAAGAAAGATGAGAAGAATGAAATAAAAAAAGTGCCACCCATCACACTAAATAACACAGATTATAACATTTCATGAGAATAATATGGAGGAGAATGGAAGGAAGGATGAATTATATTATGGAAGAAAGTATATATGGTGTAAAAGGGAAGGGATATCAAGAATTGTTATTGGTTGTGAGAGAAATTGTGGATGATATTATAAGTAAAAATGCCACCTCTTCAAACAGACCAGTCACAAGAGGAGTTCCTGAGGGATTGGTCCTTGGACCACTCCTTTTTAGCATTTATTTCTCTGAAGTCAAAGCCAATGTTAATGGCCTCTGGCTGACTAAATTTGCAGATGATTGCAAATTATAATCAGTCATAGAATCCCCCACTGTCGCTCGTCTGGTCAGGACAAAACAGACAAACAGTTGTGGGTTCGGTTCAAGCAGCTTTATTATACACAAACACATCAGGACTGAGGCTTAGTAACTTAAATGTAAGTAAACCTATATACACACTGACTGCCGCACTCATACATGCTCACACTCTGGTTGTTCTCTCAGAATGCCACTGCTGCCTGCACATGCTCACTATTTATGTGCACTTACCTACACTTGGAAATGCTTCTTAAAGTTACAACACACGCTGTGTTCTACATCCTCCCTCTTTGAGAAATAGCTCATACAACAATGACAGCATTGATTGACATGCAATTGTACAGAAATAATCCTTTGATATCAATTAAACAAAACTAAATACACATAAAATAGTCATGTCCAGGTTGCTGTCTATTTCATGCTGGGCCTAGAAATATGACCAAATCGTGTGACATAAAAACTAGAACTAGGTCTAGCAATGGGGACTGTCTTTACTGAATGTTGAGTTTTAGGGACATCTGGGACATCATCAAGAACAGGAATAGGTGTTGAGACATGTTCTGCGACAGTAACATTGTCTGGGTTTCTCTGAGATCTAGAGTCTGTATCACAGGTACAATGCTGTGATGTTGATTCTGACACAGGTAGAAGATGCCTGCAGTTTCACCTGTATTCTATACCCTCAGATTCCACCAAATAGGATCTTGGCTCAGCACATATACCTGTCACTTGACCAGTCCGATCAAAGCCTTTCGCCATTTGCATCCTCGCTGTCTCTCCTTTTTCCAATGGATGAAGAAATCTGGTCATTTTGTCATAATTGGACTTCTGAAAAGATCACTTTATAAACATTTGGGCTTTGATTGCTCTGTTGTTTTTAGCACGGACAAGCTGGAAATGATAGGGAAGGTTGTTGTACTTTTCCTAGATAGAAGTCTCTGAGCAGGTGAGCCAAGTAGGTTGTCATGTGATATATTCCTGAGACTCAGTAAATTAAAAACAGATATTGGTATTGTCACATTTTGGCCTCTCAAGCAGTTGCTTTGAACTCTGTACTGCATGCTCAACCAGGCCGTTTGACTGTGGGTATTATGGACTGCTAGTAATATGGATAAAGTCCCACTCTTTTGCAAATTTCTGAAATAATTGAATGGTAAACTGGGTACCATTGTCAGAGATAACTCTATGTGGACTACCATGGACTGAGAAATGATGTTTCAACTTAGTAATAACAGTGTTAAACATTAGGTTAGGTAGTACATTTCAAACCAGTCTGAGTGAGAGTCTACCAGCACTAAGTAATGCTGATTGTTCCACTCAAAGATGTCAGCAGCTACTGTAGACCAAGGAATTTCAGTAATGAGGCTTAGATGAAGTGGCTGTTTTTGCAAATGTGGCTTACTACTTTTGCATACTGAACAAGATGAAAGCACTTTATCAATGTCTTTTGACAGAGAAGGCCAAAATACTTGTCCTCTCACCCATCTTTTGGTAGATTTGGAACCTGGGTGGCCACGATGCAAAATCTGAATATACTCATGTTGTAAGGAAGTAGGAACAACAACTTTAGGACCTTTGAAAATGATACCACCTTCCATCAACATTTCATCTCGGTAAGGAAAATAAGGTTGCACTTCTGATGGTAGACAAGATTGCTTTGATGGCCATCCGACATTAATGAAGTTGTTGAGCTTTTGCAAAACTGGATCAGTCATTGTATGATCTCTCAACTCATCTAGTCTCGTGGTAGAAAAATTGCGCACTTCCATGACATTGAAGTCAAAATTCTCTGCATCCATCTGTTCTGTGGTATTTCTGGGTGATCTAGATAAGGTATCAGCCAGATAAAGAAGTTTGCCTTTTGTGGAGACCATTTTGAAGTTGTATTTTTGTAATCTGAGTATCATTCTTTGTAGTCTTGATGGAGCTTTATGTGTAGGCTTCTTTAAAATAGTTACTAGAGGTTGATGATCACTCTCAGTCTGGATAGCTCAACCATAAATATAATCATGGAACTTAGAACATGCAAACGCAATAGCCAAAAGTTAATTTTCAATCTGAGCATACTACATTTTAGATTGGGTAAGAGTTCTAGAAGCGTAGGCAACAGGTCTACCCTCCTGAAAAATAACTGCCCAGGATCAAACTTTAAAGCATCATAGGAAAGATTTACTGGTTTATTGACATCATATTATCTCAATGTAGGTGGGCTGGTAATTCTCTGTTTGAGTTTATCAAATGCTCTCTGGTGCTCTTCTAACCATGACCAGGCAACATTTTTGCATGTCATATCTCTCAAAGGTGCTGATATGCTAATAATTCACTGAAGTCAGGTATAAACCTAGTGTTTGTGGAGGTTGTGTGTCTGAGCACATATTCAGGGACATCTTGGTTTAGCCAAAGCCATCAGGCATTTCAGTGAGAGAGAATTGTATGAGGTCATTGGCTGACTGAGGTCACCTGGACTACAGCTTAGACTAAGCACCTCATTGGTTCTTTTGAGATTTCTTTCTTAAAAGCTGTCTCAGGTTTCAACTTTCTGTTACCTAAAAAGTTCAGTTGTGAGTGTTCTGCTATTTCACACTGAACTGATCGAAGGAGAGACACTGAGGAAACTCGGAGCTATAATATATAACATTAAGTATCCTGTTTTTTGTTTATTTTGTTCTTTATTTCTTTATTTATAGCACTTTGTGTACTGTGTATTTTTCTAGCTAGTTTCACTGTGTGTGAGGTATTAACTGGAAATTGTCCACTTTTATTAACCATCTGTTGGGTTGTTTGTTTCTGTTGCAGTTAAACTCTTTTTTCCTAGAGGCTCCTTTAGCTGTTTAAAACTTTCATTTAAAGGCTCACTGCTGATTTTCAGCTGTGAGAAACATTTCTGCAGTTTGTGGCTTTGCAGTTGCCCGCCCCTAGTGTAAATTTGATCTCAGACCCTCCTCCCAGTCTAGTGTCATTACCTCATTCTACCCAGTACAGGGAGAACATTTGAGAAGGCCAATCAGCTTAGTTTCTGCTACTCCTTTCTCTCTTTCCACTTAAAAATAAATATATCTGCTTTTACTGTATTTGTGTTTCTTCCTACTTTATTTTGCTTTTGCGTCATCTTAAAAGTACTCAATTGTATTTATTACTGCTTGGTGTAACTCATTCTAAGCCTTTTAGTTTAAGCACTTGGGCTTCAGACCAGTTGTTTTACATTAAGAAGGTTTGTGGTCTGCACTGTAGTGGCAGAACAGGTAGCTTACATCCTTCTAAGTTGGGAGCTGCTGATTGAGGGCTCAGTGTCTGTTATTCTTAAAGTATATTAATTCTGGTTTAAGCACTTGGGCTTCAGGCCAGTTATTTTACATTAAGAGGGTTCGTGGTCTGCACTCTTGTGGGAGGAGAGGCTGGACTCTGCCCTTCTGAGCTGGGAATTTGTGGTTAAAGGCTTATAGTGCCTGCATATTTGAACTGCTTCTTACTGAAATTGGTACTCCTTGTTTGCTGTAGCATAGACTAGATCCAGGCCTGCTGAATCTTGCTTTGTTTGTATAACTTGAGCACTAATCCAAGAATTCTTTAAAGTATTCAATTGTATTTATTACTGCTTGGTAGTAACTTGATTAAAGTGTAGCTATCCTTCTAAGTCTTTTGGATTAAGCACTTGGGCTTCAGACCAGTTGTTTTACATTAGGAAGGTTTGTGGCCTGCACTGTGGTGGCAGGACGGGTAGCTTACATCCTTCTAAGTTGGGAACTGCTGATTGAGGGCTCAGTGTCTGTTATTCTAAAAGTGTTTTAGTTCTGGTTTAAGCACTTGGGCTTCAGGCCAGTTATTTTACAATAAGAAGGTTTGTGGTCTGCACTCTTGTGGGAGGAGAGGCTGGACTCTGCCCTTCTGAGCTGGGAATTTCTGGTTAAAGGCTTATAGTGCCTGCATATTTGAACTGTTTCTTACTGAAATTGGTACACCTTGTTTGCTGTAGCATAGACTAGATCCAGCCCTGCTGAATCTAGCTTTGTTTGTATGCTTGTTGTTTGTTTGCTTGTTATTTCCTGAAATGCTAATTCCACCTAAACGGCTTTTCAGCTTCTGTGGATCCCTAGTGATATCTGCATTGCTTACTGTACTTATTTCCTTGTTTCACTTGAAAGAAAGTTACTGTTTGTCATTTTTGCATTTAAGTTACCTGTAACACATTGCATTTAATTTACCTGGCACTTGCTCATTAAAGCAATTATATAAGTCAGCACTAAAAAATTAAAAGCACTACACCCTCACAAACTCCCCTTGAGTACCTTGTTCCCCATTGGAATTCCCAATAGTATTCTGGCATGTCCAAAGGTCAGTTGTCAATCTCCTCTCTGGTCCAGCTGGTGAATCTGGGAATCTTGAGGCAATGTTACAACTGCCTCATGTACACAGACAACCCTCTCCTCCTCCCAACAAATTCCAACACTTGTGAGAGATGCAACCATATTGCCAAACTGGAGGCTAAGCTCTCTCAACTCAGTACTGGTGTAACCAGTCAGGAGGAGAAGGAAACCACACTCACTACAATTCCAGTCTCACATAGACCTACCACGACAGCAAACCAAACACATAAACACACAAAAACATACTCAGAGGCTCTAAATAAAAATCTGCCTAAGCAGCAGAGACCTCCAAAGCAGACACCCAAGCAACCGCTACCCCAAAACAAAACACATGCAGCACATAGCTCACAAAGCCAGTGTGCCAAACAGTCACAGCCCTTAAGGCTAAACAGCACACCGGATACACTTGTAATAGGTGACTCTATCGTCAGGCATACTGACGTCCTGCTCACCAGGCTGAACAAGGAGAAGGTCACGGTGAGCTGCCTGTCGGGCGCTAGGATCCGCCACATAACACAAGCACTCAGGTCACTCCAAGGCAAGTACAAATATGACTCAGTCATTGCCCATGCTGGTGTGAATGACCTGAGAAGTACCTCCCTGGACTACATGAAAAGAGACATAGAGGAGCTCTCTGAGCATGTAGCCCAGGCCGGTATGACCCTGACCTTGAGTAGCATCTTACCCTCACCAAGAATGATGCCACAATATGAAGACAAGATGATCAATTTCAACAATTGGCTTAAGTATTGGTGTCATTCAAAGGGGATCCAATGCCTGTCAGCCTGGGATGACATGCTCGACAAGCCACGATGCTTCACTAGAGATGGCTTTCACCTGTCACCCCTGGGCTTTCGGATATTGGCAAAAGCTCTTGCTACCCCCATACTGCCTTTTTAGGCAAGGCTCAAAAGACAAACCCACCTCCATAGGTATCACAAGGGATAAGAAACTAAGAGTAATGCTACTCAACGCCAGAAGTCTAAACCTCAAAATGCATGCACTCGAAACTCTCCTTAGCATGGAGAACATTGATATCTGTGCAGTAACAGAAACCTGGTTCAAGGCTCCCGAGAGCACCCCAGCACTACCAGGTTATACCTCATACCATGCTTTTCGGCCCCAAAACTTGGACCGAACCACAAAAGGAGGGGGAGTATCAATATTCGTCAAAGATACCCACACCTCCAGGTTGGTGGCACAGCACAAAGCATCAGAGACTATCCATGTGCAACTAACAGTGGGTAAAACTGCCTTCCAGTTTATAGCCTGCTACAGACCACCCTCCCAAACCCAGGAACCCCACTCGGCCTTCCTGAGAACACTGGAAAATATGAAGGTCTCTCCAAACACCATTATATTGGGCAACTTCAACTACCCAAACATAGACTGGGAGCATTACTCTAGTTCCAACACCCTAGCCCAAAGGTTCCTAGAATTTATAAACTCAAATGCTATGGAACAACTTGTTACCACTCCCACAAGAGGGAAAACATACTGGACCTGATCATCACCAACATGGGGACTCTATGCTCCAGACCAGAAGTGTATCCCTCACTGGTAAGATCAGACCATAAACTAATCTCACTGGATATTCACATCCCGATCCCACCCCCTGCCCAGAAAACCACAGTGAAAAACTTCTCTAAAGCAAATTTCACACTCCTCAAAACTGAGGTGGAATCCCTCAAAGCCCCCGGGCCTGTGGAAAATATGGCCCAGACCACAGAATCCTTTATAAATGCATTCTATGAACACCTTCAGGAATGCATGGATCATGCAATCCCAAATAAAACCAAGACCCAATCCTCCAAAGGCAGACGTCCTGTCTGGTGGACCCCAGCCATAAACAAACTATACAATAGAAGGAGGAAGCTACTACATGATAGAGCAAAATCCCAAAAAGGGAAGTCATCTCTGATCAGTATTAGCAAAAAACTACGGGCACTCATAAAATTGTCTAAGGCCAGCTTCGGGAGGAAAATTGCCCAGGACACTAAGGATAATCACAAGGCTTTCTTTAGTTATGTTAGGAACCTGGGTGGGAATTCTCAGATATGCTCAGAATTAGTCCAAAATGACAAAAATACACGAACCCACAAACATTGCCAACATCCTAGCTGACAGGTTCAGTGCAAACTTCTCCCCCCCCCCACCAAAAAGGCAAATATCTATCCCAGCAGAGTGCTGCCTCCCTGACATCTCAGATGCTCAGGTAAGAGCTGCCCTCTCCAAAGCAAAAAACACAGCATTAATGGGACCAGACGGTGTCCCAGGCTGCGTCCTACATGAACTCCAAGAAGAGCTAAACCCAAACCTAAAACTACTGTTCAATCTCAGCCTTACTACAGGTTATGTACCCAAAGAGTGGTGTACAGGAACAGTGGTCCCTCTCAACAAAGGTGGTGCCTCAACAGATCCTGGAAACTATCTCCCCATAAGCCTGACTAGCTTGGTCTGCAAAGCTATGGAAAGGATCATCATGGACCTCATAAATAAACATATTGGGGACCTACAGACACTGGATCCTACCCAGTTCTGCTTTGTTAAGGGCAGATCCTGCCTCTTAAACCTGGTCAATTTCTTTGAAACAGTCACCAAGGCCATTGACGAGGGGAAGGTGGTCCACACAGCCTACCTGGACCTCGCAAAAGCCTTCGATACAATACCCCATTTGGGCATTATAGATAAGCTCACCAGCTTAAATATAAACCCCTATGTCACTAGATGGGTTGCAAACTGGCTCAAGGACAGAACCCACATGGTTAGAATTGCTGGAGCCATGTCAGACTCCAAACCAGTTACAAGTGGCATCCCACAAGGCTCTGTCCTGGGACCTCTCTTGTTCGGTATATATTTCTTGGAGGTACAGGCCAACACGGAAGGACTGTGGCTGACCAAGTTCACAGATGACTGCAAACTGGGCGCCATAATAGACTCTCCAGCCGACACAAGCATCCTCCAAAAGGGCCTCATAGAAACAGACAACTTGTGCCAGAGCCATGGCCTCAAGCTAAATGCCAAAAAGTGTATAGTTATCCCCTTTGGCAATAACAAAGTGCCCACAAATTACCACATAGGTGGTAATCCATTAAGTACAGAAGTAGTAATTAGGGACCTGGGGACCCAAGTTGATAGTAATCTCTCATTTGACAACCACGTGGCCAAAGTGGTTAGAAAAACATTTTATATAGCCCACCTAATCATGAAGGGATTCACATCTAGATCAGGGGAGGTAATCGTGCCTCTTTACTCATCCCTCATCAAGCCCATAATTGAGTACAATGCCCCTTTTGGGATGTACCTTACCAGACACCTGCAGCCACTGGAAAGACCCCAAAAGTACCTCACCAAGAGGATCAAAGGGCTCAAACAGATGCCATATGCTGCCTGGTTAAAGAAACTCCAGCTCTACTCAGTGGCATACTGCCTGCTCAGAGGCAATCTGTGCCTGACATATAAAGCCATGTCCAACCCGGAATTAATGGACATGCTGCACCTCAGAAAATCCAAATCCCATTGAGCTACGTGCTCAAGAGACTTGAACCTCAGCACTGAAATAAATAGGGCATGCTGGAGGGACAGATTCATAACCCAGAGGCTCCCTTCACTCTGGAATAAAATCCCAGTCCAGGTTAGGCAGAGTCCCTCATTGACTCTCTTCAAGAGGAATCTTGATGAGTGGATGGGAGAGTGTAGGTTTATCCCAGGTATCACTTCTGTGTCACTGTTAGACAGAGGCACAGTATACTAACCTCGAAAAAGGGCATAGCAAAATTAATTTAAAATGGATGGCGAAAGCCAAACACACTCTGGCTAGGCTTATAAATGCCATAGCGCAGATAGCCTAGTATGAACCTATGAAACTTGCCCAAATGTTAAACATACCAAGGAAATGCTGAAGAGCTTTGACATTGTCTGGAGCTGATATCTCAATAATGGCTGTTGTTTGGATGGGTCAGGTCGTAAACCAGTACTAGTGAATAAATGACCAACATATGTGACTTCTGGAAGTCTGAATTTACACTTCAGAGGACTTTGCTTTACGTTCACTTCACGTGCTCTGTCCAGAACTTTTCTGAGGTTTTTATCATGCTCTGCTTCTCCATTGCCTCTGACCAGTAAATCATCCACAATAATGGCACATGGATAACCCGAAAAAATTTGCTCCACTGCACACTGTAAGACTTCACTTGCAGAATTTATATCAAAAGGCATCCTGAGGAATCTGTGTCTACCAAATGGAGTACTGAATGTAGTCAGTAGTGAAGATTTGTGATCAAGCATCACTTGCTAAAATGAACTCTTTGCATCCAAGACAGAAAAAATTAGTGGCATTTGGCATCAGAGTAGTGACTTCCTTGACTGTACGCATAGGATGATATGGTCTCGTTAATGCTTTGTTCAAGTCTCTTGGATCAATGCGTATTCTGATTTCATTCGAGCTCTTCTTATGAGCAGCTACCATGGAAGACACCCACACAGTTGATTTGGTGACCCGACAAATCACATCTTGCTACACTATATTATCCAACTGGACCTTGACTTTGTTCTGCATAGCTACTGGAACTCTCCTTGCTGTTCTGACCACTGGACTGACCTCTGGGTCTCTTTTCATGGAGTACACAACTAGAAGTTTGCCTAACTTGTCATCGAAAACAGCATACTCTGAATAAATAGCATCAGTGAAGCTGGAATTAGGATATGTGCTTACATGATGGACTTCTTTGGTAAAAGAAAGCAGTTTCATTATCAAACTTTCTCTGAGACCTAATAATGACTGTACAGGTCTTCGGACTACATAGAACCACAAGCTGTAACTGTTCCCAGCTGAATAGCATGGAAGCATTATTGAGCCTTCAGTTTGAATCTCTTCACTCCATAAGCAACAAGCTTTGCACAATTAGCCAAATTAAGTTGCTCACCAGTTCTCACTTTAGAAAATGTTTCTGCTAACATAACATTACACTTTAGACTAGTGTCTAATTTGAGCTCTGTGGGTTTACCATTAATCAGGACAGTACAGAACACTTTGTTCTTTGCTAACAAGTCTACTGCATTAACCTTTTCTCCAACCACTGATACATCATCTACATAGAAGGTAGGGTTGCAGCTCTCTACAAGATCAACTTGCTTTTTGAGTGACCTTTCTTTATAACTGAATGAGGCTTACTTAATTTGCAAAGCTTTTGAAAGTGGTCCGATTTTTTGAACTTGTGGCATTGCTGACCAAATGCTAAGCACTTCTGTCTTTTAGACGTATGACTGGCACCACAGTTATGACAGTTAACAATAAAACTTGACTTGGGTTTTGTTGATTCACCCTCATACTGCACTGAGCATGTCCATTTTAGTGAGCTAATCTTAAAACTTGCTGGAAAGTTAGGGGTTCTCCCTGTGAAACCTGCAGGGGCTGCAACTGCCATGTGCTTAGGTCTGTTTCTGCTAGCCATGTGCTGCATGCTGCCTACTTTTGCTCTAGAGCTGGCTGAAACCATGCTTATGCTTTTATCATTTGCAAGCATACTTGTGTGTCTCTCTGGAAGCTCATGGATCTGACAAGTCTCTACAGCTTTGCTCAATGTTAAATCACTGTCACAAAGTAAAATCTTTCTCACTGCAGCATTATTAACACCACACACAACCCTGTCCTTTATTAACTCATCTTTCAAGACACCAAATCTGCATGTTTTAGCTTTATTTCTCAGATGAGTGATATAAGCTGCAAAAGTTTCTCTTGGCTTTTGGTTTCTTGTATAAAATAGGTGCCTTTCTAATATAAAATTTGTCTGGGGGTTGCACATGTCTCTAAATTAACATTTCAAGCACTCTGTCCTCTCTTGATTCAGCTGGTAGAGCAATATGGCAGTTTTCTCCCTCCTGCATATACTGCTGGTGCATACACAAATGAATGCTCTCTTTCAATGGCCTCAAACTCTGCTAAGTTAAGTGAAATGAATGCCTTTGTACGTGTATCTTTGTCTGAAAAACTGATTTATAAAGATGTCTTATTCCTGCTCAGATTCTCTCCAATTATCTGCAATATTATGGTCAAACACAAGTGGACTGGGTCTGTGAAATGACTCTGCCATATCAACACACACTAGTTAAGGCCCTTGAAGTTATGTACATTCACACGCACTCACACGTATATATATATATATATATATATATATGCCAGAATTTGTAACTATGACTGAAAGCACAACAAGCCTTTGAAACAACTGCACTTTGTAAAATAAATCTCCATAGCACAAGAACACTCTGGAAATCACTGTACTTTGAGAAACCTCCCTTTATCAGTGTAAGAAACACTTCAAAATGATTGCACTTTGCAAATAAACCATATAAGACTCAAGAAGCTCAGAGTAAAAAGCACTTTGAAATGACTGCACTTGTGAAAGAACTGTATACAGCACACAATAAACTTTTGAAAATGGCTGTACTTTGCAATGTAACTCTGTACAGTGTAAGAAACACTTTGAAATGGCGGCACTCTGCGAATAAATGTACACAGCACAAGAAACTTTTCGGAATTGCTGTATTCTGACTGCACTTTGTGAAATAATTGTACTTTGCACAGAAATAAATGCAGTGTAATAAAGCACACACTGCAAACACTTTGCATACTGAGATACTTCAAACAACTCTAATTATGCTTTGAATAGCTTCGGTCAATGAGAAATAGTAGCTCATGCCAAAACACCATAGGTTACTAAGAAACATGCTGTCACCTTGCATTTCTTATTTTGCCCTTTTATTGTACTTGTTATGTTTATTTGACTTCATTTCATGCCCATTATACTTTTCTTGTGCTCATTTTACTCTAAACATACTCGTTTTTCTTTCAACATGCTTGTTATGCAAACCCAAGGTAACCCTGAACCCCTTATGAGCTTTTCTGATAATTTTCTTATCAAATATCATGGTTTGAAACATTTCATTTAATTATCAATGCATTCTGTGCTTTTAATTTGATTAATAATGTGTCTTTGTGCTATTTGTTTAATTAATAATGTTTTTGTGTCTTATGAATGCTTCATATCATTTTCTTTACAAAATAAATCATTTCTGCGAGTTCTGGTTACCTGAAATTTGTTTCTGGCCCTTTTTAATTGTTTGAGCACTTTATTCACTCAGCCTGCTCAATATGCCTTCACCATCCACTCTGCACCTTGTGGCTTGAAGAAGCTGCTTTCAAATCCTGGTTCTGACACCATATCACTTGTCTGGTCAGGACAAAACAGATGAATAGTTGTGGGTTCAGTTCGAGCATCTTTATTGTATACAAACACATCAGGATTGAGGCTCAGTAACTTAAACTTAAATAAACTTATATACAGACTGACTGCCACACTCATACATGCTCACACTCTGCTGTTCTCTCAAAATGGCACTGTTGCCTACACGTGTTCACTATTTTTATGCACGTGCCTACACTTGGAAATGCTTCTTAAAGTTACAACACACACTCTGTTCTACACTCACCAACACAAATTTTTCCAGGAAAGGCTGACACAGACAAATAACTGGTGTCAGAGCCATGGACTAAAACTAAATGCAAAGAAATGCATAATAGTATCCTTTGGGAAGTCATCCACCCTTGGTAACTATCATATTGACAGCACATCCCTAAGAGTTGACCCAGTAGTCAGAGACCTGGGGGCACATATAGACAGTAATCTAGCCTCTGACCATCATGTCTCTACAGTAGTAAGGAAATTATTCTATGTTGTGTAACTTATAAACAAAGGTATGACATCTATGTCCAAGGAGGTCATTGTTCTACTGTATTCAGCATTCACCAGACTTATCGAGTACAATGACCCCTTTGGTATGTACTTAACATTGGAACATCCAAAGAGGTTCCTCACAAAAATAATACAGAACAAGACTTTGACTGGGATACAAGCAAATCTGATCAACAGCTTATTTGACTTTAAATTAATATTTGACTGCAAAAACACTCATCCATCTGTGAAAAATAAATAAAACAGTTTTTCTAAAAACTGCACCAGTTGCCTTATTTCTCTGGAGAGGAGGGGTTAATAAGTTATTTATGGTCAGCTGTGAATCAGATTAGCTTGTATCCCAATCAAAATCTTGTTTTCTTTGTCATTAAATCCAGGCCCCTGGATTGCAGGTTGGATATCACATCCTGCCTTCAATGAGTAGATCTTTGGTATTCTTGTTGCACTAAAAGAATGCAGGCCATAAGGAACATCTCCTGTGCAGACCACCTCAAGGCTCTATCCCTGTATTCTGTCCCCTACAGGCTGTCAAGGGGATATCTATGACTGGCATATAAGGCACTACCAGACCCTACCCTGATGGATTTCCTGCATATCTACAAAACAAGCAGCACCAGAATTACCCATTCTAAAGACTTAAACCTTGACTGTGATATAAGTAGAACTTGCTGAAGAGGCAGGTATGTATCCCAGGGCTACCCCTTTTCTGGTACAGGCACCCCATCCATGTGAAGCAGAGTTCCTCCCTAACCCAATTCATGTGTAACTTGGACAACTGGATGGTGAACAGGGAATTCATCCCTGTTTTGTCAACTATGTCTCTAATGGACACAGGCAGTGTGTAAATGGTTAATCTCCCAGGTCCTGCTTACACTTATCAAGGGTAATAGAACTTGTCAGAGATTTGGGATACATGGCTAGGCTTCCACAGACCCTTGTGGTTGTTAGCCAAGTAAACACCTATGATGCTATGAACCTATGGTAGGTTTTATTAGCAAGGCTTTGTGGGATGTTATAGAAAAGTATGGAACAGGTAATACAATTAGTAGAGTGTGTATGTCAGCATATCAAAATAATAGAGAGATTGTTAGTGAGTGGGTGGCTGAGTAAAGAAATACGCATGAAGTGTAGTATAAGACAAGGATGTCTCATGAGTGTCTGTACTGGTAATGATTATGACAGTGAGTGAATTAGCTTATAAAATTAAAGATGCTAGATATGTGATGCAAAAGGAGGTGGTGATTCCAGTAGTTTTGACATACACAGGCTATATACCTGTAGTTGTTAAAACAAAATATGGATGAGGGAAGTGTTGGTTTGTCTGAATGGATATTTAAAAGAAATGGGAATGAGCTTGAATAAAGATTGAAAATTTGGGGGTTGTATTTTTCAGTGAATGAGATTATCTTTGCAAGGGATAACATTTGGGAAAAATAATGTAGTTATAATGGAATAGGAGGGTTTGATAAAATAAATTAAATAAATATGTCTTCTGTGGAGGATGTATAGATTATCATTCCGGAAAATGTTTACTTGGTGAATTCAGTATTAATGGGAAAAGTAGCATACATGTCAATTTTTTATATGAGCCAATAAAAATATGAAAAGGAAATTGCGCAGTTGGTGTTTTCTTTCATATGGGGTTCAAGATTAAACCCAATGAAAACAGGTGTTTTGTATATGAGGGAAGATGAAGTTACTGGGGTTACTAAATCTAGTTGTATATTCTGCTTTTTTAAAATTGTGTAGAATATTAAAGTGGATAAAGGAAGAAAATAAAGAATGAATATGAGAATGTTTAAATATAAGCACAAAAAGTTCTGGGATATGATGAAAATAAGAAAAAGAATATATAAATGAAATTAAAAAATATCAAGAAAAAATACTAACATGGAAAATAAAAAAATGATGATGTAGCGAAATATAGAAGGATGTGGTATAATAATATGAAGAAACAATATTATTATGTAAATCAAGAGGAAGATTTACCAGAAAAACTAAGTAAAGCCTTTAAAGTCAGGAAAAAGTGGTGTACCAAGACAGTAGAGTATCAGGATTTTCTATGGAGACTGGTAAGAAATAAGTTACAGTAAAGGGGAATATGCCATATAAAAAGAAAAGTGAGTGTGTGTTTATTTTGTGGACAGGAAGAGACAACATAGCATGTCTTTCTGAAGCATAAATGAGTGGTGAAACTTTGAAAAAAGTTGTGTGAAGAAATTTTTTTGAGAATATTAATGGCATAAACAATATAAATATGAATATGATTATGTATGGATATTATAAAATAAGAAAGAATATGTGAGAAGGGTACATAAGAATTTATTTTATGTAATATGGGGTATTTGGAATGAAATATGGAATGAAATTTTGTTTAATGGAAAATGACTTTTAGCAGACATTGTGAAAAATTACATTACAGTCATGGAAGAAGGAGTGGGGGGGGGTTCAATTACGGAAGACTTAACAATAAAGATGTTATAAGAAAAATGATTAATACTAATATATATATATATATATATATATATATATATATACATATACAGTATATATATATATATATATATATATATATATATATGTGTGTGTGTGTGTGTGTGTGTGTGTGTGTGTGTGTAGGCCGCGGTGGTACAGTGGTTAACGTTGTCGCCTCACAGCAAGAGGTTCGTCTCCGGTTTGATTCTTGGCTGGAGCGCCTTCTGTGCAGAGTATGCATGCCCTCCCCATGGTCGAGTAAACTTTAAAGACATGCAGGTAGGTGCGTGTGTGGGTGTGCTTTGTTGAAGGTTGGGCACTGGGCTGGCTGGCAACTCGACACCGTAAAAATCCACTGCCAATTAGCAGACTGGAGTTCCGGTGTAGCGACCTCTAACCAGGAAAACAGGAAAGGCTGAAAGTTAAAGAAAACTATATATATATATATATATATATATCTGTATATGGGTCTACTTCACATGGTCGACAGGCCATATGATCGACACTCATTTGATCGACAGTTCATTTGGTCGACAAGCATTTTATGTGGGGGGCTTCACCCTCCCCTAACTATATATATCAACTCCAGGGTCGCACAACATTGGGGAGGGGGGCAAATCTGCTTGTCGATCATATGGCCTGTCGACCATCTCAGGTAGACCCCTATATATATATATATATATATATATATATATATATATATATATATATGTGTGTGTGTGTGTGTGTGTGTGTGTATATATATATATATATATATATATATGTGTGTGTGTGTGTGTGTGTGTGTGTGTGTGTGCGTATAGATATGTACATTTTGTAAATATGAAAATAATGTGTTTTTTTATATTGTGCAAAATAAAGGGTCCCCTAATCTTTTTGATAGGTGCCATGGAATCTTCTTCATCTACCTGAGCTACCACCAACTCAAGAAGATGGGGACTTGCCTTAACACTGAGGAGTGCACCACCCCTCTCCCCCCTCATGCTGCACTTTAGTGTCAGAAGTTGATCTACCTGGTGTGGGAACAGAACCCACAGTCTTCTGCACCAAAGAATTTTAGTCCATGGTTCTGGTACCAGTTATTTGTCTGTGTCAGACCCCCTTTGATGACATCTACATCTTTGGGGATTCAGTGATTGCACTCAGTTTGCAGTCATCAGCAGATTTGGTCAGCCAAAGGCCCTCTACATTTTCCTTGACTTTAGAAAAGTATATTCTGCAGAGGAGAGGCCCCCACCCTACCTTCACGCATTCTATCTGTGAGCTATTTGGCTATCTGTCAGGTGACATAGTAATTTATGCCTAAATTTGTGAGTTTATGTATAATACCCAAGTAAAGTATTGTGTCAAATGCCTTTGCCAAGTCAAGGTAGGCAGTACACATCGTTTTGCCCTCATACATGGCTCTAGTGACCTTCCTGAATAAGATGAGCAGGTTTATTAGGCATGACCTGTCCTTGACAAAACTGAACTGGTATGAGTCCAGTGTTTCTTATGTCTTTGTTTATTAGGTACATGATAATTCTTCATGTGGCCTTGCATGTATGTTAAACTTAAGGGTTTGTAGTTCCCTGGGTCTGTTGATGCTCCCCCTTTGTGCAGAGGGATGACTGCTGCAGTCCTCCATTCCCTAGGGCCAAAACCTGTCTAGAGACTTTGATTGAAAAGAGATTCGGGTGGGCCTGGCAGGTCATGTTTTAGGCAATTTAAGAGGTGTCCTGGGATATTATTAGGATATATTGATGCAGTGTTTTTAGCTTTGGAGAGTGCAGTTGAGGACCTGTTGTTTACTGATAATTTTATGAATAATGGTAGAGGGTATTTCCTAGGGGTGGTACTGTGGATGATTTGAGGGTAAAATTGAAGCTAACTTTATCACCCAGCAAATCTGCTATATTCGCTGACTGAGTATAGGCTTTTCCATTTACTATTACTTCAGCACACTTGTTGAGTGTCCCCTTAAGGTTGCATACACAACTGAAAAATACCTTATGGTTACCGTTACCCTGGGAGGCTATTTATGTCTCAAAGTTGGCTTTGGTAGAATTGAATATCCCCTTGAGTTGCTTGTTGAGACTGATGAGGGAGTTTTTTTGTCTTTTAGGCATAGCCCTTCTTATTTTTGGACATGATTTTCTTTTTCTTTGTTGTACAACCTATTAGTATTGGGTGTCTACCAAGAGGGCTTGTTTATGGAGTTTAACCTAAGTCTATTTTGGTTTGGTACTGCTGTTTTTGTACACTTATTTACATGCCTGTATAGGGTTTCTGTAAACACTTCCACATAGGCCACAGTGTTCTCTGAGATTGGAGGTCTTGGAATTTATTCTACCATTGCTTAATATGAGCTAGTTAGCCTTGGGAAATGTTTTAAAAGTTCTGAAATTTGTTAGGAGTTTGGCTTTATATTTAATTTAAGGGTGACCACTTTGTGATCTAATCTGACCAGTGAGGATATTACATTAACAACATTCCCTCAGATTTGCTGAGTACCATATCCAGGATAATTGCACCATTGGTAGGTGTGCAGGCTAGCTGTTCCAAGTTATTTGCATTAACAAAATCCAGGACATTTTGAGGCTGCATATTAGTGGCTGATTATGTATCCCAGTTTATTATGGGATAGTTCAAATCACCCATGAATTTGGTGTTGGCTGGATAGTGAGTGACTCCATTACATTCAAGCACATGATATGGTTATCTTGGGTCATAGATGGGGACCTATAGCTAGCAAGGATATGATAATGGCCTTTACCTAAAGTTAGTTGGATATGGAGTAGTACAAGCATGTCATATTGTTTGACCAGTCTTAAGGTGTACTTACTTTTTATGTAGATTGATACACCTCCACATCTTGTCCCTTCAAGCGCAGTAGCTGGCCTAAATTTGTGGAAAGCATTATAGCCTTGAATTGCTGGGGTGGCTTCCATGGCATTAAATCATGTCTCAATAACCACACAAATGTCAACACTCTCAAGGGTGAAGAGCATTTCTAGGGATTGGAGCTTCTTGTTGAGATTCCTAGCAGTGAGCAGTAACACATTTAGTTTATCTTGAGTAGAATTTACTATGTCAGAAGGTCTATCAGGTTGGTGTTGCCCAAAAAAGAAACTATATGGGTGGATAATGTTTTGGCCAGTATGTGAAAGCCTGGTGGGGACAGGTGGAAATCATCACTGGCCAAGCAGTGTGGTTTGTCGATCATGTCTTCCCAAGCTGACAAATATTGGACCTTCCCTTAGAATGACACCAGAACCTAAGCCACTTGTTAATGTCAACCATCTTAGGTTTATATTGTGGTATCACCTTGGAGAAGTTCATTCCTAGGCTAATACCTGCCTGAGGCACATAATGTGAAAGCTCTACCACATTTTTCTTCATATAGTCCAGGGAGGTATGTCTCATGTCATTAATGCTCACATGGATATTAACACTGGATGTCAGTTTCTAAGACATGTTTAGTTTCATTCTAGTTGAATAGATTTTAAGGAACTTTGGAGCTACTTGTACAATAAAACTTTTAACAAACTAATGAGTCTCTTCGGTTTCAACTTGCAAGATATCCAAACTCTGTTGCATCTTGTTCATAGCACATTTGTATTCATTATAGCATTTAATTTATAAGAATGTCCTCTGATGTTGGTAACTGTTGGGATTTCGTCTGTGATAGCCCTAGCTCAGGACATTTCTAAACATTCACTGGTGCATATTGCTCCTGCTGACAATTGATATCACATCACACTTTAGGCTAGGGTGGAATGGCATGCCCAGCTCATTTTATCCCTCCAGCTAAAGAAACATAGCCAGCAACACAGAAAAAAGACAAACACATAAATAAAATTATGTTAAATTGTGTATTTCCTAATGATCTGCTGCTACAGGAAGGAGAGGTTATCCGGCCAAAGGGGGGGGGGGGGAGTAGGAGAGTAAAAATGCACCCACTGCAGATAGTCTCCTGTCAGATTAACCAGTATGGCAGATCTAATATCACTTGCACAAAGGAGGTCCGTATGTCTGAAAAGCCTCATATGTAATGCCATGGAAAGAATCGCCATGCACATGATAAATGAGACTGTAGGTAACCTGCAAATGTTGGTCCCATCACAGTTCAGCTTTGTTAAAGAAAGGTCATGCCTATTACATCTGGTGGACTTCTCTGTGAGGGTCACCAAAGCAATGGATGAGAGCATGACTGTACACACAGCTTGCCTCAAACTAGCCAAGGCCTTTGATACAATATTCCACACAGGCATTATAGATAAGCTAATTAAATTAGGTGTAAACTCTTTTATCACCCACTGGATAGTCAATTGGCTCTCTGATAGGACCCAGGAGATCAAAATAGGTGAGGCCACCTCCACCAAGCGGCCAGCCACTAGCGGAGTCCCCCAGGGCTTGGTACTGTGCTCACTCCTTTTGGTATATATTTCTCTGAAGTAGAAGCAAACACTATAGGTTTATGGCTGACTAAGTATTCCAATGATTACAAGGTAGGGGGTTATTCATCAACTACCCTGCAGACACAAGCATTCTTCAAGAAATAAATGGTGCCAAAGCCATGGTCTTAAATCAAATGCTAAGAAATATACCCTTTGGGAGGTCAACCATCCTCACTAATTACCATGTTGAAAATTCACCCCTAAGAGTTGACCCAAGGGTCAGGGATCTGGGTAAGCATGTAGATGATAGCATTACCTTCAACCACCATGTGGCCACAGTGATGAGGACATCTTTTTATGTTTTGAAACTTATAAGTAAGGGTATGGTATCTAGGTCCAAAGAGGTCACTATCCCAGTGTAGCCTGCCCTTATCAGGCCAGTCATAGAATACATTGCTCCCTTTGGTATGTACCTGACCAGGCATATGCAGCAATTAGAGTGATAACAGAGGTTCCTTACAAAAAGAGAACAAGATGTAACAAACTTGCCTTATGCAGAGTGCCTTAAAGCCCTTTCTGTGTATTCAGTATCCTATAGATTGCTGAGGAGTGCTCTATGCCTGTCTTACAAGACATCTGCAAACCCAACACTTATGAATCTGGCATATACATAAGTCAAACAGTACCAGGAATACAAGGACTAAGGACCTGAATTTTGTCTGTGACTTAAACAGAACATGCTGGATAGACAGATATGTATCCTAGAGACTGCCCTTCCTATGGAACAGGCTTTTCCCATCCTTGCGAAGCTGAGTTAGTCTATTACCTCATTTAAGTTCAACCTAGACCAGTGGATGAGGAACTGGAAATTTACACCGGGCCTGGCACCCATGTCCCTTATGGACAAAGGTAGCTTATAAATGCCTGGCACACAGTGTCCTATTTGAATACAGGATGTGATTATTCTTTTAGGAAACTTGGCTAGGCTTAAAAAAGCTCCCTCCCCTGGGTCATTAGCCTAGTAACAATGTATGAGTCTATAAAAACTGTGTTTCAAATAGATCTCTGTCCTACTGTTAATGTAATGTAATACTCATAAATCTTACATGGAAACAAGCTTCTGTTTCTACTGTGCTGATCCAAAAATCAAAAAGATAAATAGATAATAATAGAGATATTATATTTCTAATACTTCACCCAGACTTCTGCAATACCTACAGTAGTGTAAGTAAATAAGACAAATGACTTTTTTTATAGAAAAGAAAAATGTAAATGCATTTTGATCCAAACTGCAGGCACTTTGATTGTAAAGCTACTGCATATTATATCTACAGTACTGTCTGAACCATGTAACTAAACAGGTTAAGAATGAGCTTTCATCTCTTTTATGGCACTGACCTTCAGGAATCCAACTAAACCACAAAAATCATGCAGACCATCTCAAAGCCTTGCCCCTCTTCTCAGTATCATATGGCTAGAAAAGGGCGACCTCTGCCTCATATACAGAGGCTCAGTAGTCCCTATCCTGTCAGACCTATTACACATCCCATGTCCAATGGTATCATGAATACCTGCTCAATCTCATTTGAACCATAAATAGAACATGTTGGAGGGATATGTATCACAGAGAATATTTCTTCCGTGAAACCATCTTCCATTCCACCTAAAGCAAAGTATTCCTCATAGTCTTTTCAAAAGTAATTTGGATGAATGGGTGGGAAACTGCAAATTCAGCCCCAAATTTGGCACCCATTCCCTCATGGATAGGACCAACAAATAAATGTCCCAACGTATCCTTGTTCTGCCCTCCCCTAGGTTATTCATATGAAAAATGTAAGGGCTGAAAGCAATTATGGGAATGTAAGGCTAGGCTTCTAAACATCCTTCCTCACAGATCAATGGCCTAGAACTATTTCAGCCACCCTACTTAATGCCGATATCTAACCATCATTTACATTCTTGAAATTGTACAAATGGACATTGCCCTGCTGTCCTGACATATTCTCCTCAATTTCAACTCTCAAGTCATTAATTGCCATAACATGCATTGTATGTCAATAAAGCTATAACTGAAGATTACACATCACAACAAACAGGTTACCTCTGTCTTTAAGGACAGTGGCAGAGTAGGAGTCAAAGCCATCGTTTTCTTTCAGAGTGAAACTCATGAAGCAGTTTACTGAATCCTTCTCCTTACACATTTTGTCCTTCCCCAGGCTTTCCACAATATTTGCAGTGAAACCGGTACAGTTTACTGTTTTACATTTTTCCGTATTTTTTTCATTTTTGAAATGTTCACATTCAATGCAAAGTCTAGGGGCAAAGGAAAAGACCAAAGTCAACCTTTCAGCATTTATTGTCAAAAACCACAGGGGACAATACATAAAGTATGACCATGATACAAAATTCAAGAAACATATAGTGCAAAGTTCCACATGTCCATGAATAACTGGCAATTATAGATACCTGCAGAAGAAATAATAATTATTCTATTTTAGTATTTTAGTTTTGCAAGTCTTCTAGGCACAAATGCCTCTTTTTCAGCGGTGGCATTTGAGCATGGTCTGAGTAAGTGACTTGCTTAGAACTGCAGAATAAGCAAGCAGACACCCAAAGGAATCCAAGAATGAAGCATGAAAACAGGTTATAACCTTATCCTCTACTATACTCAGAAAATCATTCCTGTATGCTGAGATACAGCAAGTATTTTGAGCTGCATCCATTTAGTCTCCACCTGTAGACAGTCTGATAAATACATTTATTTTTATGCATTTTTCTTCCTGTTGTCTGATTGGGCAAGGCAAATTTATAAGAGATGTGGAGGAGAATAGCTTCATACACAAAAAAAAGGAAGTAAATCATATCAGTTTAAGCAGATGTATGAAAGTCAGTATGAACATTGAATTTATTGTATAGTTTCCATGGTTGATAGCGAACAATACATGATAAATTAATAAAATGTCAAGTGTAATAATACGTATATGTCAAATACTGAATACATACCATTACTATGAATAGAACACTCTGAATTAGCCACAGGTATTACCCAAGGAAAGCATTGTGTGACTGGTTACACTGTATTAGGACAGTACAGCTACAGTGAAAGTGCAAGAACTATCAACCCTGTATTGCCTCTGCTTCAACAACAGTAAGAAAGTAGGAAAATAATAATATAAAAACAGGGAGACTAAGGAAGGTAAAGAGCAATAAATGAGAGCAAGAGATGTAACAAACCATATCACACATTCATCCAACTGGTCTCTTCCTACCTCTACTACCCCTTTCTTATTTTGTAGAACTATACCCTTTATCAGACCATAGTTTTTAAATATTATGGCCTCAGACCTATGAATTTCTTCCACCAGACCGCAAGAACACCACTTCCTACACTATGTTTAGATCTATTCTTTAAAAAGACATAAAAAAGCAGCATATAATTGCCTCAAAAACAGCACCCTAACCTAAACCTTTACTTTGTCCTCCTTAAATTTTGTGTCACTGTCTTCCCACGTATGTTTACTTGATCAGGTTAACTCTGCTCCATTTCCTCTCTGCACTATTACATTCTCCCACTGTCAGCCTTTCCACATCCATTTCTTCCCTTTCCTCTTCTTCCTCTCTATTTCTCTCTCTCTCCCACCTCCATCTTCTCTACCATCTTTATTCCTCTTCCCTTATCTTTATACTCCCTGTCTTCTTGTACATATTGTAATCTACATGGCTAGCACTCAGCATTGAGAACTGTCAGCACTAATATATATATATATATATATATATATATATATATATATATATATAAATAAATATATATATATATATATATATATATATATATATATATATAAGTCTACTGTTTTTCATCGAAATTACAGTTCATCGAATCACTGTAAGCAAATCCACTTACACAAAATTCCACTTGTGAGAAACTTCACTTTTTCGAAGTCCATTACATTGACCTATTTAGCGTGCTGCTGGTTGTTGCTTCCTGTATACGGTAGTTGTTGTGAGCCTGACAGATGACAGGGTAGTGTGAGCAATCTTCTTTTTCTGTATATGGTAGGTTCTATTTGCAGTGGTTGTTAAGTGTCAAATGCAGATCGCAGTAGAGTACGGATCGGAGAAGCCACCTTTGTTGTCACTGTAGTGTGATCTCGAAGTTGGTATATATAATGTGCAGGGGGTGTGGTGGGGTGAAAGGGGGCTTGCCCCCTGCAAAAATATTGGAGAATGTGTGTGTTATTTTTTGCTATATGTTCCATTATTGTTTATTTGATGATGTGTCATTTGGAGAGGTGTAGTTTCTCGAAAGTAAGGTCTCGGGTAAGTGGAGTTAGTTATCTGTGATTCGGCGGAGTGTAATTTTGTAATTTTGATGATAAAAAGTAGACCCCATATATATATATATATATATATATATATATATATATATATATATATACATACATACATACACATGTGTGTGTGTGTGTGTGTGTGTGTGTGTGTGTGTGTGTGTGTGTGCGTATATGTATACCATTAATGAATAAAAATACCCATTATCAAGTGGAATAATGTTGGAGTCAAAATGTCGAAAACGATGATATGCTACCATGCATGCACTGAGAACCAGACACGGCGCATGCAGTCTTTCACTTTAAAAAAAAAAAACAGCTGAACCCCCCCCCCCCAACATCCTTTGCTAATTTTTTTATATATATATATATATATATATATATATATATATGGGTCTAAGACATTTCACAGAATGCACATTTCACTGAAACTCAAATGACTGAAAGCACAATTCACTGAAAACTCAGTTCACTGAAACACATTAAACTGAAAGTTATATATGGCCTTTTCCCCACTGTATTGCAACCCTGGAGTTAGTATATATAATAAGGGGGAATGTCGGGGGCACCCCCACATATTTTAAGTATATATTATGTTCAGAAAAAATTAATATATTGGAATTGCAAGTATCCATGTATATAGTTCAAAATATTTAAAATATGTGGGGGGCTATGCCCCCCACACACCCCCTTACTAGATTTACTAACTCCAGGGTTGCACTACAGTGGGGAAAAGACCATATATAACTTTCAGTGAATTCAGTTTTCAGTGAATTGAGCTTTCAGTGAAAAGTGCACACTAATTTGACTTTCAGTGAAATGTGCATTCAGTGAAATGTCCTAGACCCATATATATATATATATATATATATATATATATATATATATATATATATATATATATACATATACATATAGGTCTACTTCGGTTGGTCGAAGTTTCAGTACTTCGAAACCCACTTGTGCGAGACCACTTGTTAGAAGTACTGAAACTTTGAAAACCGAGTATGGAGATCACAATACAGTATGAAATGGGAATATTCCCTTTTCCTCACTGTAGTGAGCTCTCGGAGTTGGTATATTTAAGTAGGGAGGATGCGGGGGGGGGTGCAGGGGGGCTTGCCCCCCTGCAAAAGATGTTCTTTTTTTGTGGTTTTTTTTAGTTAGCTGATCCGGTGATTAGACTTCAGTGTGTGTGTGTGTGTGTGTGTGTGTATATATATATATATATATGGGTCTATCTTACTACGTCGACAAGTCAGAACGCCGACAGCGAGAACACCGACGCCAGAAGATCAGCGGAGAAGACCGGCGGATCAAAACCCGACGCTGAGAACATCGACATGGGAAAAGGCTGTGTATGTACGGTAGTGACGGACGTTAGGTGCAGTAAGGTAAGTGTCGACTGTGATAGTTTGTGGGTTAGGCGGGTTAAGTGAGTTAGGGTTAGGGCGGGCTAGGTAAGTGTGCGACTGTGATAGTTTGTGGGTTAGGCGGGTTAAGTGAGTTAGGGTTAGGGCGGCTAGGTAAGTGTGCGACTGTGATAGTTTGTGGGTTAGGGGGTTAAGTGAGTTAGGGTTAGGGCGGCTAGGTAAGTGTGCGACTGTGATAGTTTGTGGGTTAGCGGTTAAGTGAGTTAGGATTGGGACGCGGGTTAGGTGAGTGTGGGATAGTGGCGGACCTTAGGGTTAGGGTTTGAGTTAAGGTTGTAGGTAGTTGTGTATGTGAGGTTTAGTGTTGGTTTGTAAGGATTTTGGTGTGCTTGTGTTGTGTGCTTTTGGACCGGGGATTTGTTTTGTTTGTTGCTTGTCGGGATTATGGTGTGTCGGGCATGTGAGGTTTCGTGTTTGTGAAATGTCGGTTATGTGGTGTCGGTGATTTTGTTGTCGGCGTTTTGACTTGTCGACGTAGTAAGATAGATCCATATATATATATATATATATATAGTTGTATGCCAAAATGTCAAAATATTTAAACTCAAAATACTAAAATAGAAAACCTATTGTATGTAGGGGAAAGCCCCCTCCCTCCCTTATGTGGGGGGCTGTGCTCCTTTTACCACCCCCTATCACAACTTATATATTCCAACTCTGGGATCTCACAACAGTAAAAAAGGGCAAAATCTAAGTTTTCAATATTTTGAATTTTAGATATTTTGTGCCAACAACATCTATATATATTTTATATATATATATATATATATATATATATATATATATATATATATATATATATATATATATATATATATATATAGAGTTTACTATTAAAACATTGAACACCGGAATGTAAACTGTTCACAAATCCAGTTTACATTTCCAATGTTCACAATGTCAGGAAGGTTCAGCTACTGAAACAGAGACAAGTGAAGTCAAATTCGACTTCTGAACTCCATTGCCCCCATAGCAGCAGTACATATGGACCAGATCCATACTGCACAGCCCTAACAGTAATGTTTTTGCAGGGGGGCAAGCCCCCCTACATTCCCCTGTGGGGGGCTGTGCCCCCCCGCCACTTATATATTACAACTCCGAGATCACACTACAGTGCAGAAAACAGTACATCACCTGGTCGACTGCTGATATACAGTCGGTCTTCTTGACTTGACATTGCTATGTTCTGCAATGTGTGTGTATATATATATATATATATATATATATATATATATATATGGTTCTACCTGAGATAGTCGACACTCCAGAACACCGACAAGTGAATCGCGAGCGCCAGAAGATCGACAATGCAGAAGACCGACACGACGGATGGAAACACCGACGCCGAGGATGCTGACATGGGAAAAGGCTGTGTAAGTATGCGGTAGTGACGGACGTTAGGGTGCGAGTAAGGTAAGTGTGGATATTGACGGTCTGTGGGGATAGGGGTGGGTTAAGTGAGTTAGGGTCAGTGCGCGGGTTAGGTAAGTGTGCGGTAGTGAAAGTCTTTGGGTTAGGGGCAGGTTAAGTGAGTTAGGGTTAGGGCGCGGGTTAGGTAAGTGTGCGGTAGTGAAAGTCTTTGGATTAGGGGCGGGTTAAGTGAGTTAGGGTTAGGGCGCAGGTTAGCTGAGTGTGCGATAGTGACGGACCTTAGGGTTAGGGTTTGAGTTAGGGTTGTAGATAGTTGTGTATGCGAGGTTTAGTGTGGGTTTGTAAGGATTTTGGTGTGCTTGTGTTGTGTGTGTGGTTTTTGGACAAGGGATGTGTTTTGTTTGTTGATTGTTGTTATTGTGGTGTGTGCAGTGTATGAGGTTTCGTGTTTGTGTACCGTCGGTTATTTCGTTGTCGGGCATGTGAGGTTTCGTGTTTATGCACTGTCGATTATGTGGTGTCGGTGATTACGTTGTCGGTGTTCTGCAGTTTCGATTATGTCAGGTAGAACCATATATATATATATATATATATATATATATATATATATATATAATTTACTATTGATTGAACTGTACTTGACTGAAAATCAAATTTTTGAAAGAATTTGACTGAAAAGCAATTGACTGAAAACCCACTTGACTGAAGCCCAGCTCACTTAAACCCATTTCACTGAATCATGAATGACTGAAAATATTCAACATAAAAAAATGCAGCATAAAATAGTGTTTTTGCAGGGGAAAAGCCTGCTGCACCCCCTTTAATTATATAAACTAACTCCAAGTTCACACAACCACTTAAAAAAACACCATACATAATGAACCAGTGCTAGCACCAACACTGATTCACTACGCATGGTATTTTTTTACTTTCTCAAGTGGCTGTGCAGCCATGGAGTTAGTATATATCATACAATATTTTATGTTGTATTTTCTTATGGTGAATATTTTTAATGGTTTGTGATTCAATGAGATGTTTCAGTCAAATGGGATTTCAGTCAAATGGGTTTTCAGTCACTTGCTTTTCAGTCAGATGGGTTTCAGGTAATTAGTTTACAGTCAAATATTTTCAATAATTTGATTTTCAGTCAAGTACAGTTGAAGCAAATGATAGTAAACCCACCACACACACACACACACACACACACACACACACACACACACACACACACACACACACACACACACACACATATGTATACTGTATGGATCCCTCACCCAGACACACACACACACGCATATATGTATACTGTATGGATCCCTATCATATGATAGAAACCTCATTTGACTGAAACCATAAGACTGAAACCCATAATACTGAATTTCAATATACTAAATTGTAAACTGGACCATATAAAACCAGACTAGGTGGGGGGCTGTGCCCCCACCCCTCCTAACTATATATACTAACTCCAGGATTGCACTACAGTAGGGAAAAGGGCATATACCTTTCATGTACCTTACAGTAGTCTACATGCTGCCACTACTATGCCCTTTTTCCCACTGTAGTGCAATCCTGGAGCTAATATATATAGTTAAGTGAGGCACAGCCCCCACTTAGTCTGGTTTTATATGGTCCAGTTTAAAATTTAGTATGTTGAAATTAAGTATTATGGATTTCAGTCAAGTGACTTTTCAGTCTTTTAAAATTTTTTAAATTTTAGTCTTATGGTTTCTGTCATATGACAGGGATCCATACTGATACATATATATATATATATATATATATATATATATATATATATATATATATATATATATATATATATATATATATATATAAAATGTATGTGTGTGTAAAATGTCGATGGCAAGAATGTTGACTACAAAAGGTCGACAACGCAAATGTTGGCAGTGAGCTGCACATGCATGAGGAAAATCCTCGCCTCATGCAAACAAGAAAGAAATAATATTATTTTTTGCAGGTGGCAAGCCCCCTTGTATCCCCCATACCACCTGCAATTACATATACTAACTCTGAGATCTTGCAATCCCTGTGGAAAGGGAATATTCCCCATCTTGTCAAAATAACACACCTGTCGACCATTTGCATATGTCAACCAGGTGTGGTCAATCAAGCAGCTGTCGACATTTTCCTGTATTAACCAAATTCAGTAGTCCCATATATATTAACTTATTGTGATTTACAATGTACCTAGAGTTCTCTGATTGTACTATATGTCCTATAATTATCTGTTTTTCATGTATCCTGTCTTTATCATCTGTAACCACTTATTTTTTATTGCTAGCTGCCTGTGCATTTTGTATTTTACTCTCTTACTGGGTGAGTCTGTAAACAGTCCATGGTGATCAGGGCTCTACCCAAGTTAACAACTTAAAAAATAAATAAATAAAACTTGCATTGCTACTCTGAGAGAAGTCTTCAATTTATAGAGCACAAGAAGAGTTTTGGCAGAATAAGTGTATTTGTATTAACTAATGTGGGTCAGTAGTTAATGGGGGGTGGGAAAAAGTAATATGTTGCAGGCAGCTAAAATATGCAGTGGCTTTTTACTGAATATGCACTTTAGAGATCAAAATGAAGTAAATTATCACCATGAAACCCAGGATATTTTATTTTATGTACTTTTCAGTAAGTTCATCTGAAGTTAGTATAATGCATATATGGTGGAGGGAGGGGGATATGAGTTTGCATTTTTCCCCAAAAAGAGCAAAATGTTCCTTTGTGATGCATTTAGAAGTAAACATGAATGTTGAAGACAGTTTTTAGTATGAAAATCCCTTTTATTAGTGTATCTTGTACAACTGATATGGATTTTCAATACACTACAGTGTGCTACATTAGTGTATTGAATTAAATCAAGGCTGTCATAATGTAATAACATCAGGTTTACAAAAACAGTGAACAGCAGTGGATCCAATATCAACTTTTAAAGGACACTTTTATTGGGGATAAAGTGCTTTTTGAAAGAATGTTGTCATTTTGCAGCATTTCTTCTCCTATAAAAGTAG